>NC_134836.1:136197794-136497794 GCF_004210375.1 Tachypleus tridentatus | reverse complement strand
GTGCGACTCGTAATCTGAGGGTCGCGGGTTCGCATCCCCGTCGCGCCAAACATGCTCGCCCTTTCAGCCGTGGGGGCGTTATAACGTGACGATCAATCCCACTATTCGTCAGTAAAAGAGTAGCCCAAGAGTTGGCGGTGGGTGGTACTTACTAGCTGATTTCCCTCTAGTCTTACATTGCTAAATTAGGGACGGCTAGCACAGATAGCCCTTGAGTAGCTTTGTGCGAAATTCAAAAACAAACAAAACAAACTACATGTGTCACGAAGTGCGTTGTACGGAGCTCACTCCGTTCTCAAAAATATGAGATCAAATCAACACTCAAGTTCTTGCTGAGTATGTGGTGTTTATCACTAAATTTTTGTTTAATAAAGTATACTCTTCAAAACAAGAAACGCAAAAGGGATATTTTTGTTATTTTAAAGAGAAATATATGTAATAACGTTACAAGCTCAGAGTATGTGATGTTACACGTGTTAAGGCACTGATTGTCAGACCAAATTGACAATAAAAGATGTGCACTTTGAAAACGGAGGAAAACATCGGATTTTTCGCCAAAACGCATTCGTGTCCAATAAATTTGTTTGAGAGATCTGCATGTTCTGCAAGTGCAACATGTGCAAAATCCCTATAAAAGTGACGGATTCTCGGTTTCCATAGCTCAGTGTTAAGCCACCGACACGCAATACAGTTACGCCAAGACTGACTGAAGCATAATGCAACAACGCCATTGGTCGCTTGGAAGCAGGCGAATCTCGATCAGATGTTGCCAGAGCTGTGAATGTCCACCCAAGCACCATCACAAGGCTATGGAATCGTCACCAACAACATGGATCAACTCGTGACCGTCCACGATCTGGCAGACCTCGTGTGACCACGCCCGCACAAGATCGCAACATCCGGTTACGTCACCTTCGGGATAGGACCACCACTGCGACGTCTACTGCCTCAACCATACCAGGGCTGCGTAGGATTTCCGATCAGACCGTACGCAACCGTCGACGAGATTCTTAGGCCCCATGTGCAACCCATCATGGTGAACGTCAACGACGTTTTTCAACATGACAACGCCCGTCCTCACACAGCCCGACTCACCACTGTCTTCTTGAAACATGACAACATCAACGTTCTTCCCTGGCCCTCCAGATCACCAGATTTAAACCCCATCGAACATCTTTGGGACGAGTTGGACCGACGTCTGCGACGGCGACAACCTCAACCGCAGACTCTACCTCAGCTTGCAGCAGCTTTGCAGGCTGAGTGGACAGCCATTCCACAGGATGTGATTCGTCATCTCATCGCTTCCATGGCAGGAGATGCCAAGCAGTTATTGATGCTCACGGGGGGCATACTCGTTATTGACGTTGAGTGACGTTCAACTTCAACTAGTGAGCGTGGACTTCGCCTTTGCAGAATTTGGATGTTCAACAGTGAATGTGCAAAGTTTCACACATGTCATACAGAACTACCCGGAATAAACTTGTTAACAATTTGTCTCATATTTTACCTTTTGCGTTTCTTTTTTTTTTTTTGAAGAGTATATTTAGTATTGTAATTTATGTATCATTGGGTTCTAATAAAGTGTTTAATAGCTAGTGTGGTAAGTCATGTATCACTGGGTTCTGTTGAAGTGTTTAGTAATTAGTGTGGTAAGTTATGTGTCGGAGGTTCCAGTAAAGTGTTTAGAAGTTAGTGTGGTAAGTTATGTATCACTGGGTTCCGGTAAAGTGTTTCACAGTTAATGTGGTAAGTTATGCATCATTGGATTCTACTACTAAAGTGTTTAGTAGTTAGTATGGCAAATTATGTGTCACTGGGTTTTGGTAAAGTGTGTAGTACTTAGTATGGTAAGTGATATAAAGTGCTTAGTAGTTGACATGGTAAGTGATATAAAGTGTTTAGTAGTTGACATGGTAAGTGATATAAAGTGTTTAGTAGTCAGTATGGTAAGTGATATAAAGTGTTCAGTAGTTGACATAGTAAGTGATATACAGTGTTTAGTAGTTGGCATGGTAAGTGATATAAAGTGTTTAATAGTTGACATGGTAAGTGATATAAAGTGTTTAGTAGTTGGCATGGTAAGTGATATAAAGTGTTTAGTAGTTGACATGGTAAGTGATATAAAGTGTTTAGTAGTTGGCATGGTAAGTGATATAAAGTGTTTAGTAGTTAACATGGTAAGTGATATAAAGTGTTCAGTAGTTAACATGATAGGTGATAGAAAGTGTTTAGGAGTTGACATGGTACATAAGTGATATAAAGTGTTTTAGTAGTTAACATTGTAAGTGATATAAAGTGTTTAGTAGTTAACATTGTAAGTGATATAAAGTGTTTAGTAGTTAACATTGTAAGTGATATAAAGTGTTTAGTAGTTAACATGGTAAGTGATATAAAGTGTTCAGTAGTTAACATGATAGGTGATATAAAGTGTTCAGTAGTTGACATGGTAAGTGATATAAAGTGTTTAGGAGTTGACATGGTACATAAGTGATATAAAGTGTTTTAGTAGTTAACATTGTAAGTGATATAAAGTGCTTAGTAGTTAACATTGTAAGTGATATAAAGTGTTTTAGTAGTTAGTATGGTAAGCGATATAAAGTGTTTAGTAGCTAACGTGGTAATTTCTGGTAAAGTATGTGACATAAGATAGTGATATTCAATCCAGTTATTTGGTCATCAATACTAATGGCTGGTTGTCTTTACTTTGGTCAATATGTCAGTATTAAGGTCGGTTCCACCTGAATACTGGGGGTCTCTTACCCCGTTGCTTAGATCACATGTGTATAATGTACAGATGCAATATTCTGTTCCATGATGTTTATGTTTTATAGATGGATATTGTTTAACTGCAATAACATCCAATAACAAACACATTCTGTTAAACCGGTGAACATTTAACAAGTATTTAATTTAATGATATTTCACAGTAGTACTAAACCGATGAACATTTAACAAGTATTTAATTTAATGATTATTCACAGTAGTACTGTTGAGTTTCTTAAACTGTTTTTTTAATTGTTTAACTATTATTTGAAGAATCAGTAGACAAGGCTGATGGGAAAACAAATTATACTGTTGTTATCTGCAGGTCAAGTTGTAACAACTTTAACATAGATAGCTTTAAAGTTGTAATCAGGGAAAACCCATTACTGAGTTATTTATTCTGACAAGTAAGGGACGTTTCCTTATGAGTGATTTCATGGGAAATTCCTCTTATATTCATTTCTATTAAATAATCATAATGTGTTAAAACACTTAACTCTGTAGAACTAACATGTTGCATGTCATAATGCAGCCGATGTATGACGGCTGTGAAACCCTATGACTACGTCCATTGTTTCTGAAATTTAAACTCATTTCTCGCAGTTCGTATATTCCAATATTTATAAGAATCCCCTATATTTCATACATTGTTATTTATATCTTACTAAACTATATAGCTTTTAATAGCCAAATAGAAAATAACAACAAAAACGAATTAAAATATTTTAAAAAATGTAAAGTTATAAAATGAGTTTCGTCTATTCAGTGGCTTATTTGTAAATTTATGGAATTACAACGTTAAAATCTGGGGTTTTGTCTGCGGCTGATAGTGTAGGTATAACTCGTTGTATAGCTTTACGTTAAAATCTGGGGTTTTGTCTGCGGCTGATAGTGCAGGTATAACTCGTTGTATAGCTTTACGTTAAAATCTGGGGTTTTGTCTGCGGCTGATAGTGTAGGTATAACTCGTTGTTTAGCTTTACGTTAAAAACAAGTAAGACGTATAGCAATTTGATATTTCGATTCTGTTTGTTTTTCAGTTTCTATAAAATTTTAGCACAAGCATGTGATGTACAACGTCGATTAAATTGCTTTGTTATAGTAACTTCAACAGTAGATAACGTATGTTCTTACCTAGAGGATATTGAAGCACTTTTGTTGAAGTCATTACCGATTGTAATATCCTTTGCTGGCAGAATTAGCAATGTGTGTATGCTAAAGCCGATAAATGCTGAGAGTGAATAAAGGATTTAAAATGACATGTTCTACTGGACAAAGAAACCAAGTCTACCCGTAGAACTGAAGCGTGCTTTATTTAGTTCAGTTCTGCTGGGAGATTGTCAGGGAAAGCTACTATTTGTCATCCTGTACAAGTTCTACAGAGATCAAACAGTGAAGATGAAAACTGAGGAAGTATGAACTGTGATCTGATCTGTGTCAGTACAGCATTCCATTTGTTTCCTTGTCGAATCCTCTGTTGTTGATCTGTCAATTATGTGTAACTAAATCGGTTTAATTTCAAAGTAACACAGCATAAATAGATTTGCAGGTCCATTTGGAAAGTATTAAGTAACCAATTCAATATTTAATATTCAGGGTCTCGCAACTTGCTAGCCAAGTAGCTTTACATCTGCATGGTTTGGCAGATACGTACCTGAGATGTTCTTAAGAGGCAGTTGTTTGGTATCTGCTATCTATATGGGGACTATCTACTCAGAATTTTACACAACAGTGCCTGCGAATCAGTTGAAGATATTATGTAGTTGACACTGTTTACTTACTGCTTCCAACAATACAGAGATGTTATTGATGTGTGAAGATATTATGTAGTTGACACTGTTTACTTTCAGCTTCCAACAATACAGAGATGTTATTGTTGTGTGAAGATATTATGTAGTTGACACTGTTTACTTACAGCTTCCAACAATACAGAGATGTTATTGATGTGTGAAGATATTATGTAGTTGACACTGTTTACTTACAGCTTCCAACAACACAGAGATGTTATTGATGTGTGAAGATATTATGTAGTTGACACTGTTTACTTACAGCTTCCAACAATACAGATATGTTATTGATGTGTGAAGATATTATGTAGTTGACACTGTTTACTTACAGCTTCCAACAATACAGAGATGTTATTGATGTGTGAAGATATTATGTAGTTGACACTGTTTACTTACAGCTTCCAACAATAGAGAGATGTTATTGATGTGTAAAGATATTATGTAGTTGACACTGTTTACTTACAGCTTCCAACAATACAGAGATGTTATTGATGTGTGAAGATATTATATAGTTGACACTGTTTACTTACAGCTTCCAACAATACAGAGATGTTATTGATGTGTGATTTTTTCTCCATCTTTTTGCTGCTTTTCAGTCTATTCTGATTTCTACATATCCCAGTGGCATCAGATGTTATGGGTTATCTAAGGGGTGGCTGTATGATGACACCTTCCACCCACAAAACCACTATTAGGTAATTGTTGTTTCGTTGGTTTCTGCAAAGTCTGCTGGTATAGCCAAGTAGAAAATGATAGTAGCTCTCGATAATGGAATGTTTGGTCTGAACTGCAGAATTTTGTTTGTAAGAACTTCTTGTGTTTAGTGATGCTGATTAGGCTTACGTGTAGACTGCTAGTTAGAGGTGGCTAAAGAATGTCGTGTGACTGTACTTAAATAAATGTTTTGCATTTCCTCAGTCTTATGAAACATTCCTAGTAGTGCGGATATTAAGTTCTTCAGAAGTTGATTACCTGTGGACAGTAAAAGCTCTATTCTTTGCCTTAGCTAGATCATAACTTATTTGCAAGAACATAGATTGAGCTTGATTGCATTAACGTGCACGTGAGGCGGTGAGAGCTCAAGTACCTGCCTGCGTCTATCTTGCCCCCACAGTGCCCCATTTCTCGATCATAAGACATTTCCAACAACTACTGACACCACAGTATTTGCTTTTCGTAACTTTCATTAGAACCTAAGTTTTAAAACTATAGTCACTTTTTAAAAATCAGAATAAAATATTTATAGATATTTAGTGGTTTGGATCTACTTTCACCTGGTGAGTGTTTCGGGCGATAGTTGAAAATATTTCAGTTTAAATTACAAGTCCAACAACAAAATACTATTCATTGAATTGAGTGAGTTCCTATCTGAAGTGGATCCAAAACAACGTTGGATCACTTACGTAGAATATTTCTTTTAGTTTTCATCTGCTGAATATAATCAGATTCATGCTGGATATAGTTTATTAATATGAAAATTATATTATTAATTTGTTGTTTTATTATGTTTCAACAGCAGACCTTCCGTATACGTCTGCTTGTTTTGTTAATGTTTTAAATAAAAGTTCTATCATTAATAAAAAAGGTGAAAGTTGTTTTCTAATTTAGTTTATAGTGTTACTTTTATCATGTCGGTAAAACGTTTCACACATGCGTTAAAAATACTTTAGAAGCATACTTGGTCTGTTGTTGTGGTGGTTGTTTTCCAAAGCGCTAAGGGGCGTTTTATTAATACAAAATCTGTAAGTCAATGATACAAAGGTACATTTTATTATTACAACGTACTGTAAGTCAATGATACAGGGGTACATTTTATTATTACAACATACTATATGTCAATGATACAAAGGTACATTTTATTATTACAACGTACTGTAAGTCAGTGGTACAAAAGTACATTTTATTATTACAACGTACTGTAAGTCAGTGGTACAAAAGTACATTTTATTATTACAACGTACTGTAAGTCAGTGGTACAAAGGTACATTTTATTATTACAACATACTATATGTCAATGATACAAAGGTACATTTTATTAATACAGTATACTGTAAGTCAATGATACAAAGGTACGTTTTATTATTACAACGTACTGTAAGTCAATGATACAAAGATTCATTTTATTAATACAGCATACTGTAAGTCAATTATACAAAGGTACATTTTATTATTACAACGTACTGTAAGTCAATGATACAAAGGTAAATTTTATTATTAACGTACTGTAAGTCAATGATACAAAGGTACATTTTATTATTACAACGTACTGTAAGTCAATGATACAAAGGTGCATTTTATTAATACAGCATACTGTAAGTCAATGATACAAAGGTACATTTTATTATTACAACGTACTGTAAGTCAATGATACAAAGGTACATTTTATTATTACAACGTACTGTAAGTCAATGATACAAAGGTACATTTTATTATTACAACATACTATATGTCAATGATACAAAGGTACATTTTATTATTACAACATACTATATGTCAATGATACAAAGGTACATTTTATTAATACAGTATACTGTAAGTCAATGATACAAAGGTACGTTTTATTATTACAACGTACTGTAAGTCAATGATACAAAGATACATTTTATTAATACAGCATACTGTAAGTCAATGATACAAAGGTACATTTTATTATTACAACGTACTGTAAGTCAATGATACAAAGGTACATTTTATTATTACAACGTACTGTAAGTCAATGATACAAAGGTACATTTTATTATTACAACATACTATATGTCAATGATACAAAGGTACATTTTATTATTACAACATACTATATGTCAATGATACAAAGGTACATTTTATTAATACAGTATACTGTAAGTCAATGATACAAAGGTACGTTTTATTATTACAACGTACTGTAAGTCAATGATACAAAGATACATTTTATTAATACAGCATACTGTAAGTCAATGATACAAAGGTACATTTTATTATTACAACGTACTGTAAGTCAATGATACAAAGGTAAATTTTATTATTAACGTACTGTAAGTCAATGATACAAAGGTACATTTTATTATTACAACGTACTGTAAGTCAATGATACAAAGGTACATTTTATTAATACAGCATACTGTAAGTCAATGATACAAAGGTACATTTTATTATTACAACGTACTGTAAGTCAATGATACAAAGGTACATTTTATTATTACAACGTACTGTAAGTCAATGATACAAAGGTACATTTTATTATTACAACATACTATATGTCAATGATACAAAGGTACATTTTATTATTACAACGTACTGTAAGTCAATGATACAAAGGTACAGGCCCGGCATGGCCAAGCGTGTTAAGGCGTGCGACTCGTAATCTGAGGGTCGCGGGTTCGCATCCCCGTCGCGCTAAACATGCTCGCCCTTTCAGCCGTGGGGGCGTTATAATGTCACGATCAATCCCACTATTCGTTGGTAAGAGAGTAGCCCAAGAGTTGGCGGTGGGTGGTGATGACTAGCTGCCTTCCCTCTAGTCTTACACTGCTAAATTAGGGACGGCTAGCACAGATAGCCCTCGAGTAGCTTTGTGCAAAATTCAAAAACAAACAAACAATACAAAGGTACATTTTATTAATACAATATACTGTAAGTCAATGATACAAAGGTACATTTTATTATTACAACGTACTGTAAATCACTGGTACAAAAGTGCATTTTATTATTACAACGTGCTGTAACTCATTGGTGCAAAGGTAAATTTTATTAATACAACATACTGTAAGTCAGTGGTACAAAGGTACATTTTATTAATACAGCATATTGTAAGTTAGTGGTACAAAGGTACATTTTATTATTACAATATACTGTAAGTCAGTGGTGCAAAGAAAATGTACATTTTATTATTACAACATACTGTAAGTCAGTGGTGCAAAGAAAATGTACATTTTATTATTACAACATACTGTAAGTCAGTGGTACAAAGGTACATTTTATTAATACAACATTGTTAGTCAGTGGTACAAAGGTACGTTTTATTAATACAACATAGTGTAACTCAGTTGTGTGGATAAGTTGTACCTTTGTACCACCTTTAAAATTTCCTTCTAAAATCAGTTTTAGCAGTTTATGTTGTGTTATAAATTTGTAATTGATATATTATTTTATAAGTAATTACGTGGTTAGTTATTCTTGATTTTCACGTGTATTAGAAAGACGTGCATTGCTCCTTCTGGTTATATTCTCTATCCTAGTTCCTCAATGTGAAGCTGGTTATATTCTCTATCCTAGTTCCTCAGTTTGGAGATATATGACGCTAAAACAAGGGGGTGAAACTGTATTGTGTACTTTATTTTAATAAAAGTTTAAATATCCATACCAGCCGTCTTGAGAATACTTCAAGTGGGTTTCTCGTCATCACCATGATGGGTGAAATGTCCGCAAGTATTTCTTCATACAGACTCATCGGTTCATAAAATGTACTGTATTCACAACATTTCTTTATGTGGCTGTTGCGTCATATTATAGCGTGTTAAGAAATTCTAAGAGAATCACGTTTAAAAACCAAACAAGTAACATTTATTAATCACGTTTTCCAGTTATTGTCGATTACCTGTTCCACAGGTTTTTATAAATCGTGATTTCCTCATATCCATGTAAACAAATAGTTAAAACGTGTTCATAAACCAGGTAATAGATTTCTTACGATATTCGACCAATCAGGTAAAGCGAGACATTTTCCTCTTTACCGCCATCTATCTCTCAGTGTGTCTATATATACATAACTGTGTGTCTCCAGATTATTCAGTAAGCTTCCAAACTGTTTTTTCACACAATGTTTCGTTCCCCATTGTTTATCGTACTTTTTTACGTATTTATCGAGTCCCTTAACGGTGGTTTAGGAAGTAGAGGTGAGAGAAAATAACTTAGTATTATATAGTTTGTAGTGACACACAGAGTTACTAATAGTTTCTGTTAATCCATGTAGTTACTTGTAGTTTGTAGTGACTTACAGAGTTACTAATAGTTTCTGTTAACCCATGTAGTTACTAATAGTTTCTGTTAACCCATGTAGTTACTTGTAGTTTGTAGTAACTTACAGAGTTACTAATAGTTTCTGTTAATCCATGTAGTCAGTTGTAGTTTGTAGTGACTTACAGTGTTACTAATAGTTTCTGTTAATCTATGTAGTTACTTGTAATTTGTAGTGACTTACAGAGTTACTAATAGTTTCTGTTAATCTATGTAGTTACTTGTAGTTTGTAGTGACTTACAGTGTTACTAATAGTTTCTGTTAATCTATGTAGTTACTTGTAGTTTGTAGTGACTTACAGAGTTACTAATAGTTTCTGTTAATCCATGTAGTCAGTTGTAGTTTGTAGTGACTTACAGTGTTACTAATAGTTTCTGTTAATCTATGTAGTTACTTGTAATTTGTAGTGATTTACAGAGTTACTAATAGTTTCTGTTAATCCATGTAGTTACTTGTAGTTTGTAGTGACTTACAGAGTTACTAATAGTTTCTGTTAATCCATGTAGTTACTTGTAGTTTGTAGTGACTTACAGTGTTACTAATAGTTTCTGTTAATCTATGTAGTTACTTGTAATTTGTAGTGACTTACAGAGTTACTAATAGTTTCTGTTAATCTATGTAGTTACTTGTAGTTTGTAGTGACTTACAGAGTTACTAATAGTTTCTGTTAATCCATGTAGTCACTTGTAGTTTGTAGTGACTTAGAGTTACTAACAGTTTCTGTTAATCCATGTAGTCACTTGTAGTTTGTAGTGACTTACAGAGTGACTAATAGTTTCTGTTAATCCATGTAGTTACTTGTAGTTTGTAGTGACTTACAGAGTTACTAATAGTTTTTGTTAATCCATGTGGTCACTTGTAGTTTGTAGTGACTTACAGAGTTACTGATAGTTTCTGTTAATCCATGTGGTCACTTGTAGTTTGTAGTGACTTACAGAGTTACTAATAGTTTCTGTTAATCCATGTAGTTACTTGTAGTTTCTAGTGACTGTAACCTGTCTTAAAGTATAATTCTCTTTATACAAGACGTGTTTCAAATATTATTTTCTACAATTTCTGAGAAACTGTTGTCGATAGAAAATGTTTGAATGTATATTATAAAACTTACAGCTATTTAACGTAAAATCCTGGTAAAACATGGTTTTAACTTCTAACCAACAAATACTTTATTTAATTAAGATTTGGACTATGGAAACAATGTCCAAACAATAGATCTTAACAGAGAAAACCTTAGAAATCTTCATTAACTAAAGGAACCTCACTGTTTATGTTTTAATGTTTCATATTTTTAAGCACTATTCTTTGGTAGAAGAGTAGCACAAGAATTGGCGGTGGATGATGATGACTAGTTGCTTTCACTCTGGTCACTAAATTAGAGACGGCTTGCGCAGACAGCCCTCGAGTAGTTTTGCGAGATATTCAAAACAAACCAACCAAATCAAATCGTATTTTTAACTGTGTTTTAGGTACAGCTATCCCTAGTTTATAACTTATAATGCCAAAGAACGGGGTTTAATACTCACTCTGGGCAGTACACATAAAATCCTTTATACAGCTACGAGCTTAACAACAAAGAATCAAGAAGTAATAAATTCGTCTTAGATAAAGGAGATACACAAAAACAAAACATATAACACGAAGCTTTGAAAACCTATGTTGAAGGAGGTACACAAAAACAAAACATATAACACGAAGCTTTGAAAACCTATGTTGAAGGAGGTACACAAAAACAAAACATATAACACGAAGCTTTGAAAACCTATGTTGAAGGAGGTACACAAAAACAAAACATATAACACGAAGCTTTGAAAACACGTTGAAGTAGATAGACACACACAAAAAACATATAATACTAAGCTTTGAAAACCTATGTTGAAGGAGATACACAGAAAACGAAACATATAACACGAAGCTTTGAAAACCTTTGTTGAAGTAGATAGACACACACAAAAAACATATAATACTAAGCTTTGAAAACCTTTGTTGAAGGAGATACACAGAAAACGAAACATATAACACGAAGCTTTGAAAACACGTTGAAGTAGATAGACACACACAAAAAACATGTAATACTAAGCTTTGAAAACCTTTGTTGAAGGAGATACACAGAAAACGAAACTTTGAAAACATACTTTGTGTATCCTTGTTATGAAGGAGTATACAGAAACAATTGGGAAACCTTTGTTCACAAACAGTAGGGTTAATAAAAACCTACACCTGTAGTTGTTACAAGTTTTGTGTTTTTTTGAGAGACCTGAGCTAGCCACCGAGCAAGTCAGACGTGCCAATATGCTATTCAGAACGAAACGTTCATCCTCGCCAGTCAGGCCGTTAGTGCCGCCTGTAATCGTCGACGGCTTACCGCCGAACCTCACGCCGTACCAAGTCGCCACGTTGATCGCCCGAGCCAAGCCTGGGGCAACCATCGAACCGTCCAGGACCCGTATTTTACGCCGGGGAGGAATCCTCATCCAACCAGCCACTACTGCAGACCAAACCTATCTGTGCCAGCCATGGAACACTGAATTTAAAGTAAGTTGTTCCCCAACGAAAAGTCCAGTCAATCTTTATTCTGTATTCCTCAGGGGCGGCGACCCATCAATTCAACCAGAAGAAATTAGACAAACCATAGAACCCCAAATACAAGCCAAGGTATACGCAGTTCATCGAATTTATTCTAAGAACAGTAATCATCCCACACACTTCATGAAGATAGTGACAACATCGAAGTACAGTGCCGACTGTATTTTACGAGATGGCTGTTATTATCATATATTTCATTTTAGAGCCGAACGCCCACATCGACGACCACTCAAGAATGGTTCAAACCAAGCACCCAGATATCGCAAACAACCAACGGAAATCTTCCAACAGGAAAATACCAAAATACCGCCGAGTCCAGACCGTATTAGAAGAAACACGAAGACGGATTCAGACAACCCGACTCAGAAGAAGACAACACCCATTGTTGGCAACACGCCAAGTTCCAGTAGTTCAAGAAAGAAAAAGGACAGTTCCTGCCAGACTTCAATCCCAGTTCCACAGAACTCAACAACCAGCCAGGCTCAAACCATTACGAAGATAACCATCGACGCGACAGCACAAACTGAAAAACAATCTACCTCCACGCAGAAAACTCAAACCAAAATCTCGAGAAGAAACAAAGCATCACAGACCAGCGAAGAACAACTCACCGAAGAACAGCCAGTAGTTCCACCACCAAGACCACGTTTCTCAGTTGCACCAATGGGCTTCAAGTGTGGAAACAAGTTCATGATGAAGTTGCCACCCGATCTACAAGACTGCAGCTAACAGTTTTCACGTACACCATCAACGTAGTTCATCAGTTGTTTTTTTTTGTTTTTTTTTAATTTTGTGGTTGTTTTTTTTTTTTTTTCTTTCCCAGCTACTTCCGGGCACGATCTGGGTAGACTATTCGGCGCCCAGGCCGTGAAAGTGGGTTTTCTCGGGGTACTCCCGTTTCCCCCCACAGCAAAATCTCTGGCATCGGACCTGTAGGTCCCAGCCTCATTCTGAAAAGGGCCGTTTACCCAGTCAAGGGTATCTAATCAATTACAGTAAATTTTAAAAACCAATTCGCCAGCCGCCAGGGTTCTCCATCCTCGAGCCAAGGTCTGGCTCACTTCACTTTCGCTGCTTTCGTCCAGTTCTCCCGTCCTTCCTCTCACTCACAAATATTTTTGAAGTGTTAAAAATAAAGTAAAAATTCCATGGATATTTTAAAACATTTCTCACGTAAGGGGACGAAGAGGAACTACAAAGTTCCTGAACACCCCAGTTGGAGAGAGAACTCTTCTGATTTCTCTCTCTCTAAACTGAACCCCTGCCACGTTAGTTTAGTTTAGTTTGTTACAAGTCATGAAACTGTTTATAGTTTCAACTTTCAAGACAAAGATTAGTTGTTAATGTTCGAGTCTGTCTAAGTATTTAACAAGTACAGTATGTCTAAAATGGCTGGCTACTTTTGGTCACCACTCTAAACTTGGTCAATCCTGTTTTTCTCAAACTATTGTTTTCTCAATAGAAATGATCAATACTTGAGTAACTCTATAAATACAATTAAATTAAGAAGATTTTGGTCTAAGATGAGACACTTTCATACTTGTACAACATGTGTACTAGCTAATATCTAATTAATGATTTTAATTACGAATTAAGACAATTCAGTAATTTAATACGTAGTAAGTTTAAACCTGAATTAGTGTGGGGTATAGTACGTAAATGTTATGTGTTTCATGGCCTTAAATAGTTTCATCTCACTTCTACATATTGCAGCTTCAAATATACTTCGACGACGACGAAATGACGACAGTTCATGTCGTACTCATGACAATAAGGACGGAGAGTGTAAGCCTATTCATGACTGTCCCAAGGTATTGTCTAATATTCGTAACGAATATCCTAATATATGTCGGTGGATAAAACTAGAACCAGTGGTGTGCTGCCCTATTGAAAACGTTCCTGACCTGAAAGTTTTTGGTAAGAATATTTCCGTGTAAGATATTAAATATTGTATTGCACAATAAAACAACGAGCGTTCTATAACACAATAAAACATTAAATACTGGATTACACAATAAAACAAAGAATATTGTATTATACAATAAAACATTAAATATTGTGTTGCACAATAAACGAACGCATATTCTATTACACAATAAAATAATATTATACAATAAAACAACGCACATTCTATTACACAATAAAATAATATTATACAATAAAACAACGAATAATTTCTTACACAATAAAACTTTAAATATTGTGTTACAGAATAAAACAACGAATATCCTATTACACAATAAAACATTAAATACTATATTATACAATAAAACATTAAATACTGTATTATACAATAAAACAACGAATATTCTGTTACACAATAAAACATTAAATACTGTATTATACAATAAAACAACAAATATTCTATTACACAATAAAACATTAAATACTATATTATACAATAAAACAACAAATATTCTATTACACAATAAAACATTAAATACTGTATTATACAATAAAACAACGAATATTCTGTTACACAATAAAACATTAAATACTGTATTATACAATAAAACAACGAATATTCTATTACACAATAAAACATTAAATGCTGTGTTATACAATAAAACAACGAGATATTCTATTACACAATAAAACATTAAATACTGTATTATACAATAAAACAACGAATATTCTATTACACAATAAAACATTAAATATTGTATTATACAATAAAACATTAAATATTGTGTTACACAATAAAAGAACGCATATTGTATTGTACAATAAAACAACGAATAATTTCTTGCACAATAAAACTTTAAATGTTGTGTTACAGAATAAAAGAACGAATATTTTATTACACAATAAAATAATATTATACAATAAAACAACGAATATTCTATTACACAATAAAACATTAAATGCTGTATTATACAATAAAACAACAGATATTCTGTTACACAATAAAACATTAAATGCTGTGTTATACAATAAAACAAATATTCTATTACACAATAAAACATTAAATACTGTATTATACAATAAAACAACGAATATTCTATTACACAATAAAACATTAAATACTGTATTATACAATAAAACAACGAATATTCTATTACACAATAAAACATTAAATATTGTATTATACAATAAAACATTAAATATTGTGTTACACAATAAAAGAACGCATATTGTATTGTACAATAAAACAACGAATAATTTCTTGCACAATAAAACTTTAAATGTTGTGTTACATATTTTATTACACAATAAAATAATATTATACAATAAAACAACGAATATTCTATTACACAATAAAACATTAAATGCTGTATTATACAATAAAACAACAATATTCTATTACACAATAAAACAACAGATATTCTATTACACAATAAAACAACGAATATTCTATTACACAATAAAACATTAAATACTGTATTATACAATAAAACAACGAATATTCTGTTACACAATAAAACATTAAATACTGTATTATACAATAAAACAACGAATATTCTATTACACAATAAAACATTAAATATTGTATTATACAATAAAACAAGGAATATTCTTTTACAGAATAAAACATTAAATATTGCGTTACAGAATAAAAGAACGAATATTCTGTTACACAATAAAACATTAAATACTGTATTATATAATAAAACAACGAATATTCTGTTACACAATAAAACATTAAATACTGTATTATACAATAAAACAACAAATATTCTATTACACAATAAAACATTAAATACTATATTATACAATAAAACAACAAATATTCTATTACACAATAAAACATTAAATACTGTATTATACAATAAAACAACGAATATTCTGTTACACAATAAAACATTAAATACTGTATTATACAATAAAACAACGAATATTCTATTACACAATAAAACATTAAATACTGTATTATACAATAAAACAACGAATATTCTATTACACAATAAAACATTAAATACTGTATTATACAATAAAACAACGAATATTCTATTACACAATAAAACATTAAATATTGTATTATACAATAAAACATTAAATATTGTGTTACACAATAAAACATTAAATATTGTATTATACAATAAAACATTAAATATTGTGTTACACAATAAAAGAACGCATATTGTATTGTACAATAAAACAACGAATAATTTCTTGCACAATAAAACTTTAAATGTTGTGTTACAGAATAAAAGAACGAATATTTTATTACACAATAAAATAATATTATACAATAAAACAACGAATATTCTATTACACAATAAAACATTAAATACTGTATTATACAATAAAACAACGAATATTCTATTACACAATAAAACAACGAATATTCTATTACACAATAAAACAACGAATATTCTATTACACAATAAAACATTAAATACTGTGTTATACAATAAAACAACGAATATTCTGTTACACAATAAAACATTAAATACTGTATTATACAATAAAACAACGAATATTCTATTACACAATAAAACATTAAATATTGCGTTACAGAATAAAAGAACGAATATTTTGTTACACAATAAAACATTAAATATTGTGTTATAAGTAAAACAATGAGCATTCTATTGTACAATAATGACCCGGCATGGCCGGAGGGTTAAGGCGCTCGACTCATAAGCCAAGGGACGCGGGTTCGAATCCCCTACACCAAACAGCGTCGCCCTTTTAGTTATTTTGGCGTTATTGTGTTACGGTGAATCCCACTATTCATTGGTAAAAGAGGAGTCCGAGAGTCGGTGGTGGGTGGTGATGACTAATTCCCTTCTCTCTGGTCTTACACTATTGAATTAGGGACAGCTAGCGCCAATAGCCCTCACGCAGCTTTGCGCGAAATTCAAAAACATATCCTGTTATTAAATAAAACTATTGACAATTTTTGAGTAAGGATGTTCTTAATGTATGTAATATTATATTTTCGTATCATAACTTTCACATTTAATTCAAAAGCAGAAAGTAAAGCCACGTATGATTTAAAACAGTTATAATATGTTGTAAGACGTTTCGACACAAACGTTTACTGTTATAAATAATCTACTGTAAACTTATATAAATTAAGTGATGTGATTAAATCTTTATTATACATTAATTATGTGTTTACGTTACACAGTTTGTAGACAACGGCTTTCATCAAAAAGGGCACTCAAACTTAATGTTAAAAATTATGTTCAGTAACTTGTCCACCAATGTATAAACTAATTTTGAAACTTAAAGTTTAGTTATGGAATAACACTTATAGTCACATCTTTTTATCAACTGAAATATGAATTAAAAGTTAATTTATAGGCGGCAAAAAAAACAGCAACTGAAATGCAAGCTAGAATGTGTGTTATGCATGTATTACGATAAATGTATTGATGTAAGATATGCTTGTTTAATGATGCTACTTGTAGCTTTATATATTATCATGAGGCCCTCTAGTGACTCAGAGATAAGTCGGATTGTTTATTACGAAAAATCAGGTTTCGATACCTTCTGGGAGAATAGAAAGGCTAGCCCAGTGTGTCTAATTTGAGGTTTCACAACAAAACGTCATTCTATTGAGTGTACATCAAAAACTTGAATAATTCATCGACAGGCCCATTCTTATTCCACAGTTTGAAATATGATCCTGGTTATCCTTACGTTCACAGCCAGAACACTTTACATATAACAACAACACACATCTCTAGTGATCGTTAGGTTCAGAGCCAGAACACTTTGTACATAATACCAACACACGTCTCTAGTGATCATTAGGTTCAGAGCCAGAACACTATATATATATATAATACCAACACACGTCTCTAGTGATCGTTAGTTTCAGAGCCAGAACACTTTGTACATAATACCAACACACGTCTCTAGTGATCATTAGGTTCAGAGCCAGAACACTTTGTACATAATACCAACACACGTCTCTAGTGATCATTAGGTTCAGAGCCAGAACACTATATATATATAATACCAACACGCATCTCTAGTGATCGTTAGGTTCAGAGCCAGAACACTATATATATATAATACCAACACACGTCTCTAGTGATCATTAGGTTCAGAGCCAGAACACTATATATATATAATACCAACACGCATCTCTAGTGATCGTTAGGTTCAGAGCCAGAACACTATATATATATAATACCAACACGCATCTCTAGTGATCATTAGGTTCAGAGCCAGAACACTTTGTACATAATACCAACACACGTCTCTAGTGATCATTAGGTTCAGAGCCAGAACACTTTGTACATAATACCAACACACGTCTCTAGTGATCATTAGGTTCAGAGCCAGAACACTATATATAAAACAACAACACACATCTCTAGTGATCGTTAGGTTCAGAGCCAGAACACTATATATATATAATACCAACACGCATCTCTAGTGATCGTTAGGTTCAGAGCCAGAACACTATATATATATAATACCAACACGCATCTCTAGTGATCGTTAGGTTCAGAGCCAGAACACTATATATATATAATACCAACACACGTCTCTAGTGATCATTAGGTTCAGAGCCAGAACACTATATATATATAATACCAACACACATCTCTAGTGATCATTAGTTTCACAGCCAGAACACTTTACATATAACAACAACACACATCTCTAGTGATCATTAGGTTCAGAGCCAGAACACTATATATATATAATACCAACACGCATCTCTAGTGATCGTTAGGTTCAGAGCCAGAACACTATATATATATAATACCAACACGCATCTCTAGTGATCGTTAGGTTCAGAGCCAGAACACTTTGTACATAATACCAACACACGTCTCTAGTCATTGTTAGTTTCAGAGCTAGAACAATTTAATTTACTAACAGTTAGTTTATCCAGTACAGTATCTACTGATGAACTTACTTACAACACATCACATTCTTGTATTGTGTGGTGAATCTACTGATAAACTGTACTTACAACATATCACATTGTTGTATTGTGTGGTGAATCTACATGAAAAGGGTAATTACAACATATCACATTGTTATATTGTTTACTGATTCTGGTGATAAATTGTACATATCACATTGTTATATTGTTTATCACATTGTTATATTGTTTACTGATTCTGGTGATAAATTGTACTTACAACACGTTTCATTGTTGTATTATGTACTGAATCTACTGATAAACTGTACTTAGAACAAATACATTGCTGTATTGTGTACTGTATCTACTGATAAAGTGTCCTGACACGCCATCACATTACTTTCTCCCGGATTGAAAATGCTGATAAATTGTACTTACAACACATCACATTGTTGTATTGTGTACTGAATATACTGATAAACTGTACTTACAACACACCACATTATTGTATTTTTTACTGAATATACTTAAAAACTGTACCTACAACACATCACATTGTTGTATTATGTACTGAATTTACTGATAAACTGTACTTACAATACATCATATTGTTGTATTGTGTACTGTATCTACTGGTAAAGTGTTTTTATAACACCTCATATTGTTTTCTCGTGGATTGAAAGTGCTGATAAATTGTATTTACAAGACATCACATTGTGTTATTGTGTACTGAATCTACTAATAAACTATTTACAATTCATCACATTTTTTTATTGTGTAAGGTATCCACTGATGAACTTACTTACAATACACCACAATGTTGTATTGTGTACTGAATTTACTGATAAACTGTGCTTACAACACATCTCATTGTTGTATTATGCACTAAATTTACTGATAAACTGTACTTTGAACAATTACATTGCTGTATTGTGTAATGAATCTACTGATAAACTGTATCTACAATTCATCACATTGTTTTATTGTGTGCTGTATCTACTAATGAACTTATTTGCAATACATCATAATGTTGTATTGTGTTCTGAATTTACTGATAAACTGTACTTTCAACAAGTCACATTGTTGTATTGTATACTGAATCTACTGATAAATTGTACTTTCAACAAGTCACATTGTTGTATTGTATACTGAATCTACTGATAAACTGTACTTTCAACACATTGCATCATATCCATATGACCAAACTTTATTTTCATAGTAAACTGTTAGTTTTGTCCCTTAACTTTTAGAGCTTCTCCAAAATGTTTCTTCTGGATCACAAAAGGTTAAGTTTTGATTCATTAGACATGAATGTATAGTTCTGATATTTTGATCCATCATGAGCTATGAATACACTGTTGTTCATGAGGCATTGACCATTTGAACATTTTATGTTTGTAAACGAACAGATTCTGATACGATAATTGTATTTTGTTGATTAGAACTGTTTCATTTTTATGTAACTTATGCTTGTATTTTATTAACCATTAACTAAATTATGAAAAGTATTTCCTTTTAATAATGAGAGTTGTTTCTAATAAAGGATTCTGTTTTTGTTATATAAATATTTGTAGGTGTAAGGAAATATCAATATTTTATCTTTGTACATTATTAATGAATTCCTGAAAATATTTTGTGATTGACTATAATTAAACACAAAGTTATACAACGGGCAATCTTTGCTCACCACAGGTATCGAAACCTCGTTTATAGCAGTGTGAGTCCGCAGATATACTGCTGTTTCACTGGAGGTCATGGATAAAATAATTGAAAAATACAGTAATTATACTCTCTTAGAATAAGGTTCTATTATAAAATTATATTAGTTTGAATAAACCTTTATGTTGTAGGATGTGGGATTCGATTCAACAAAAGTTCAATTCTTATAAGAAGACGTCGTTCATTGATTAAAGTTGTGTACGGCGGTGTAGTAGTTGAACCATACTCTTGGCCTTGGATGGTGAGTGCTGGACTTTTAATAACATTATCTAATCTTCACACTCGTTGGTGTAAGTAAATTAACTACAGATAACATGATTTTTGTGATTTACTAAAACATCAGAAAGTAAAATAAGTAACAGTAATTAATGTGGATAAGCAGCACATGGTAAATTAAATAGCTGGAACGTAAGAAAGCTATACCTAAAATTCATGACACTGTCTGAGTGATTCAAATTATTTTATTGTAATAGTTTTCAGTCAAGGCAGAATGGCTTACAGAAGAGTTCTGCAGTTCCTTTGTTTGTTTCTTTTAATTACAAACTTTTATATCATTGCTCTGTCAGGGTACTACTAATCGATTTCAGATCTAAATACCACTTTGGACTGATAAGATCAAATCCTTTTGAATAATCTATTTAACCAAATTCAAGATCTCATAGATTAATTTATTTTAGTCCTGCTTTCAAAAGAATTTCAATTTGAGGTTAGACTGGTTATGAGCAATAAAATCGAACAAAATGTAGTTTATAATAAAAAAGGTTGAGGTCTTGTAAATTGATTTACTATTATCCAACATTTCAAGAGCCAAGGCTGTTGATGATTCCTTCTTCTTTGGAGATGATACAATGATAAAATAATCTTGTCAGATTTTTGGACAAGTTGTTAAGGGACTTGTTTGTATAGTGCTTTAATGATAGGAGAGGGCAGTGTATGATTTAGAAAATGCAATCCTCTTGGTTTACTTGGTAAAAGAATACACTGAGAGTTGAGAGTGACTGGCAGTGACTAGCTATTTTCCATTATGCAGTAAAATTAGAAAGGGATGCCATGTAACTTTTTGCAAACTTCCAAAACAAACCAGTTTAATGTTTGTATTTTCCACAATACTCACTGTAATCGAAATTAGGTGCAGTAGAAAATGAAAATATGTTACTGACAATACATTTCATTGTGCCGATTACTACATCTCACTATTGGTTATAAGTACTTGTTAATTACAAAACTACATCTCACTATTGGTTATAAGTACTTGTTAATTACAAAACTACACACTATTGGTTATAAGTACTTGTTAATTACAAAACTACACACTATTGGTTATTAGTACTTTTTAATTACAAAACTACACACTATTGGTTATAAGTACTTGTTAATTACAAAACTACATCTCACTATTGGTTATAAGTACTTGTTAATTACAAAACTACATCTCACTATTGGTTATAAGTACTTTTTACATACAAAACTACACACATTTGGTTGTTAGTACTTTTTACATACAAAACTACACACATTTGGTTATTAGTACTTTTTAAATACAAAACTACACACAATTGGTTATTAGTACTTTTTAAATACAAAAGTACACAATATTATTATTTATGCTTTTTTAATACAAAACTACACACTCTTGGTTATTAGTACTTTTTTAATACAAAACTACACACTATTGGTTATTAGTACTTTTTTAATACAAAACTATGCACTATTGGTTATTAGTACTTTTTTAATACAAAACTACACACTATTGGTTATTAGTACTTTTTAATTACAAAACTACACAGAATTGGTTATTAGTACTTTTAAATACAAAACTATGCACTATTGGTTATTAGTACCTTTTTACATACAAAACTACACACAGTTGGTTATTAGTACTTTTTTAATACAAAACTATGCACTATTGGTTATTAGTACTTTTTTAAATACAAAACTATGCACTATTGGTTATTAGTACATTTTAAGTACAAAACATCACACTATGGTACAACTTTTTAAATACAAATCTACACAATATTTGTTATTAGTGCTTCTGAAATACAAAACTACCCACTATTGGTTATTAGTACTTTTTTAAATACAAAACTATACACAATTGGTTATTAGTACTTTTTAAATACAAAACTACACACAATTGGTTATTAGTACTTTTTAAATACAAAAGTACACACAATTGGTTATTTATGCTTTTTTAATACAAAACTATGCACTATTGGTTATTAGTACTTTTTACTACAAAATTACACACTATTGGTTATTAGTACTTTTTTAATACAAAACTATGCACTATTGGTTATTAGTACTTCTTAAATACAAAACACCACACTATTGGTTATTTGTACTTTTTAAATACAAAAGTACACAATATTATTATTTATGCTTTTTTAATACAAAACTACACACTCTTGGTTATTAGTACTTTTTTAATACAAAACTACACACTATTGGTTATTAGTACTTTTTTAATACAAAACTATGCACTATTGGTTATTAGTACTTTTTAATACAAAACTACACACTATTGGTTATTAGTACTTTTTAATTACAAAACTACACACAATTGGTTATTAATACTTTTTAATTAAAAAACTATGCACTATTGGTTATTAGTACTTTTTAATTACAAAACTACACACAATTGGTTATTAGTACTTTTTTACATACAAAACTACACACAATTGGTTATTAGTACATTTTAAGTACAAAACATCACACTATGGTACAACTTTTTAAATACAAATCTACACAATATTTGTTATTAGTGCTTCTGAAATACAAAACTACCCACTATTGGTTATTAGTACTTTTTTAAATACAAAACTATACACAATTGGTTATTAGTACTTTTTAAATACAAAACTACACACAATTGGTTATTAGTACTTTTTAAATACAAAAGTACACACAATTGGTTATTTATGCTTTTTAATTACAAAACACCACAATATTATTATTTATGCTTTTTTAATACAAAACTACACACTATTGGTTATTAGTACTTTTTTAATACAAAACTACACACAATTGGTTATTAGTACTTTTTAAATACAAAAGTACACACAATTGGTTATTAGTACTTTTTAAATACAAAACTACACACAATTGGTTATTAGTACTTTTTAAATACAAAAGTACACACTATTGGTTATTAGTACTTTTTAACTACAAAACCACACACTATTGGTTATTAGTACTTTTTAATTACAAAACTATGCACTATTGGTTATTAGTACTTTTTAATTACAAAACTACACACAATTGGTTATTAGTACTTTTTTAATACAAAACTACACAATATTATTATTTATGCTTTTTTAATACAAAACTACACACTATTGGTTATTAGTACTTTTTTAATACAAAACTACACACAATTGGTTATTAGTACTTTTTTACATACAAAACTACACACAATTGGTTATTAGTACTTTTTTACATACAAAACTACACACAATTGGTTATTAGTAATTTTTTACATACAAAACTACACACAGTTGATTATTAGTACTTTTTTAAATACAAAACTACCCACTATTGGTTATTAGTACTTTTTTAAATACAAAACTATGCACTATTGGTTATTAGTACCTTTTTACATACAAAACTACACACAGTTGGTTATTAGTACTTTTTTAATACAAAACTATGCACTATTGGTTATTAGTACTTTTTTAAATACAAAACTATACACAATTGGTTATTAGTACTTTTTTACATACAAAACTACACACAATTGGTTATTAGTACTTTTTACATACAAAACTACACACAATTGGTTATTAGTACTTTTTTACATACAAAACTACACACAATTGGTTATTAGTAATTTTTTACATACAAAACTACACACAGTTGATTATTAGTACTTTTTTAAATACAAAACTACCCACTATTGGTTATTAGTACTTTTTTAAATACAAAACTATGCACTATTGGTTATTAGTACCTTTTTACATACAAAACTACACACAGTTGGTTATTAGTACTTTTTTAATACAAAACTACACACAATTGGTTATTAGTACATTTTAAGTACAAAACATCACACTATGGTACAACTTTTTAAATACAAATCTACACAATATTTGTTATTAGTGCTTCTGAAATACAAAACTACCCACTATTGGTTATTAGTACTTTTTTAAATACAAAACTATACACAATTGGTTATTAGTACTTTTTAAATACAAAACTACACACAATTGGTTATTAGTACTTTTTAAATACAAAAGTACACACAATTGGTTATTTATGCTTTTTTAATACAAAACTATGCACTATTGGTTATTAGTACTTTTTACTACAAAATTACACACTATTGGTTATTAGTACTTTTTTAATACAAAACTATGCACTATTGGTTATTAGTACTTCTTAAATACAAAACACCACACTATTGGTTATTAGTACTTTTTAAATACAAAAGTACACAATATTATTATTTATGCTTTTTTAATACAAAACTACACACTCTTGGTTATTAGTACTTTTTTAATACAAAACTACACACTATTGGTTATTAGTACTTTTAATACAAAACTACACACTATTGGTTATTAGTACTTTTTTAATACAAAACTACACACTATTGGTTATTAGTACTTTTTAATTACAAAACTACACAGAATTGGTTATTAATACTTTTTAATTAAAAAACTATGCACTATTGGTTATTAGTACTTTTTAATTACAAAACTATGCACTATTGGTTATTAGTACTTTTTAATTACAAAACTACACACAATTGGTTATTAGTTTTTTAAATACAATATTACACACTATTGGTTATTAGTACTTTTTAAATACAAAACCACACACTATTGGTTAATAGAACTTATTAAATGTGATATTAAATTTTTTATTGCTCACTGAATGTAAGAATAGTTTTATCTTTATTGCTAGGATTTCGTTTTAATTTAATAATCATACAAAGATTTTTTTTAGATGTTATAGTTTTTACTAATTTATATACAACTTTCTAAAATGGTTAAAATAACAATGTTTACATTTGATTTTCAAGGTTCGTTTAGAAGCAACTTATGGATCAAAACGAAGATACATTTGTGGCGCTAGTTTTATTTCTGCCCAATATTTAATCAGTGCAGCTCACTGTTTCTATCTGAAACTGTAAGTTTTAAAGTTTCTACTGTTTTAGATATGCTTCGTTATTATATATATAAAACAAAACATAGACGTTCTCATATAAATTACAAATATATTTGGATATTATACGTTTAGTTTAGTCCCCCAGTGACATAGCAGATTGTCTGCGGAGTTACAACGCTAAAAACAGGTTTTCAATACCCGAAGTGGGCAGAGCACACGTAGCCCATCATGTAACTTTGTGCTTATTTCAAAACAATAACGTTTTGGTTGCTTTTATACCACTGCGCCATCTGTAAATGATAAATGTTGATATTTTTATATATTAAAATTAACCTTATTTAAATGGGCCCGGCATGGCCAAGCGTGTTAAGGCGTGCGACTCGTAATCTGAGGGTTGCGGGTTCGCATCCCCGTCGCGCCAAAGATGCTCGCCTTTTCAGCCGTGGGGGTGTTATAATGTGACGATCAATCCCACTATTCGTTAGTAAAAGAGTAGCCCAAGAGTTGGCGGTGAGTGGTGATGATTAGCTGTCTTCCCTCGAGTCTTACACTACTAAATTAGGGATGGCTAGCATAGATAGCCCTCGAGTAACTTTGTGCGAAATTCAAAAACAAACAAACAAACTTATTTAAATTAAGTAAATCTTAATTGGACAATAAATTATTCCAGTTTCAATTTTGAACAGAGTGTCTTATCTGTGAAAGTATATGTACGTGAATATCTGAACATCTTTATTTAACACTTTATATTTGCTTACATCTTTCTAGAGCCGCTTCCAGATACAGAATTCGATTTAAAGCGCACACCGAAAACGAAGGAACGTTATACCGTGTTCAACAAATCAAGATTCATGAAAAGTACTTTTCAAATGAAGAATATTACGATATTGCTCTGATAAAACTAGTTCGACCAATCACCGGAGTTGGTTTCTTCACTGTGTGTCTTCCAAGTCCGGCACTTCATCGAACAAACTTGTCAAACAAATCTGTAATTGTCTTAGGATGGGGAGACCTGGAATTTGGTGAGTTATACATGTCTATGTACACTGAAGTTATCCGGTGTAACGTCCGTAAAGTATAGTAGGTGGCATGGTGACTTTAATAACAGTATTGTGTAGGCTTAAGTTATTCAGTGTAATGTGTGTAATATAATGTATAGTTAGTGACATGGTAGCTTCACTAATAATCTTTTATTCCCTCTCTTCATGTACGTGATTTATATTCAGGAGGTAAAAGGAGTAAAGTTCTCCGTAAAGCACAGTTGAATATTGTTTCAAACAGTGTTTGTAAAAACGCTTATTCCAACATCACCTTCTCGCGACTTCCTCGAGGTATTGTATCAGAACAACTGTGTGCAGCAGAGTCTGGTGGAAAGAAGGACGCATGTCAGGTAATATTATCTAGGGTAAACAATCCAGTCTATGATGTGTAATACATACTTCACTTGTTTCATGAATAAAAACAAGTAGATGATTTAACCAAGTGGCTTGGTCATTTTACCGACCGATTAAAAACGTGTAAGGTAGCACGTAAACACCGATAGATATTACTTCTCCCATCCAGTTATTATTCTATACTATAAAATGGAGTTTTAATTAGGCTTAGCTTTTACATTGAGATGTATGTAGAAGTCAATTAACAAGTACATAAATAACCTGAAGTCAATATTTACGAAACAGAGGTTGAAGGGAGTAATACTGACCATAGTTTTATGATAATTTATTTTATAAATGTGATTAAAATGAAATCAGTATATTAGTATTGAATATATTTTTATTAATTTCTGTGTTGTTTACTATAGACAATCATAAACATAAAATAGTTAATTAATATTTCATGTATCTGTTGCTGGTGTTCATTAGAGAAACAGTAAAATGGTTTGGAAACATTTTATAAACTATGTTATAATACACTAAGAACCTACAGGCTATAGTTAAACTATAAACTATGTTATAATACACTAAGAACCTACAGGCTATAGTTAAACTATAAACTATGTTATAATACACTAAGAACCTACAGGCTATAGTTAAACTATAAACTATGTTATAATACACTAAGAACCTACAGGCTATAGTTAAACTATAAACTATGTTATAATACACTAAGAACCTACAGGCTATAGTTAAACTATAAACTATGTTATAATACACTAAGAACCTACAGGCTATAGTTAAACTATAAACTATGTTATAATACACTAAGAACCTACAGGCTATAGTTAAACAATATAGACTATGTTATAATACACTAAGAACCTACAGGCTATAGTTAAACTATAAACTATGTTATAATACACTAAGAACCTACAGGCTATAGTTGAACTATAAACTATGTTATAATACACTAAGAACCTACAGGCTATAGTTGAACTATAAACTATGTTATAATACACTAAGAACCTACAGGCTATAGTTGAACGAAAATCAGTACCGTTTAAAAATATCTGTATCTGGATTTATTAACAACAATGACATACACAAACGTTTGGTTATAGCCCTAATAACACAGTTGTTTTCTAAGCCTATAAATGTACTCGCTGTTTGTAAAACGTTCCAGTCATTTGAATTTATTATAAATACTAAATATATCGGTGACTGGGGAGTATTTGTATTTCATAGTTTTCATTAAAACATAAGTTTTAAAACTATAATCACTTTGTAAAAATTGGAATAAAATATTTATATATATTTAGTGGTTGGGATCCCTTTCACCTGGTGAGTGTTTAGAGCGAAAGTTTAAAATATTTCAACTGACTTTCAAATTACAACTAATCACAATTCCATTAACAATATACTTTTCCTTGAATTATGAAAGGTTTCACTATAAATATATATGTGTGCTAAATAAATAATTTAATTAAATAAACACTATTATTTACAATTATTCTGTGTTTACTCTTGATAAAAGAAAATGTTACTTTTATAATAAGTGTTCTTTTTATCCTACTTCGTAAGTTACCTTTTTTAATAGGGAGATTCCGGAGGTCCCCTTTTACTGAAAGATAGAGGTCAGTGGTATATTGTTGGAATAGTTTCTTTTGGGGTAGCATGTGGAGACCCGCATCATCCAGGGGTTTATACCCGAGTCAGTTCCTACCTAAAATGGATTCAGAACAACGTTGGATCACTGACGTAGAATATTTCTTTTAGTTTTCATCTGCTGAATATAATCAGATTCATGCTGGATATAGTTTATTAATATGAAAATTATCTCATTATTTTGTTGTTTTATTATGTTTCAATAGCTTTTATAAAACAGTTTCTTCTATTAATATTTTAAATAAAACTTCTGTCGTTTATAAAAACAACGACAACCGTAAAAGACGTTTTCTAATTATATTTATAATTTTCCTTCTTCACCTGTTGGCAAAATCCTTTAAACATGTATTCAAAATACTTTAGATGGTCAACTCCAAGTGGTAGTTTTAGACAAATTTAATCCGAAACTATGAAAATGTGTAATTCAATGTTTTTAAAGTATAATCACATACGAAGGTATAATTTATTTACATAACATATTGCAATTCTGGTGCAAAGGTAAAGTTTATCTACATAACACATTACCATTCTAGTGCAAAGGTAAAGTTTATCTACATAACACATTACCATTCTAGTAAAAACGTAGAATTTATCTATATAACATATTCCAATTGTACTACAAAGAAATAATTTCTCTGTATAACATATTACAGTTTTAGTACAAAGGTATAGTTTATTTATGTAACATATTGCAAATCTAGTGGAAAGGTGAATTTATTAATATAACATAATACAATTCTAGTACAAAACTAGAATTTTTCTATGTAAGTTATTGCTGTTCCAGAGCAAATGTATAATTTTTTTCTATAACATGTACGAATTTTAGTACAAAGTTAGAATTTATCTATATAGCATATTATTAGAATATATCTATATGAGATATTGCAATTCAAGTACAAAGGTATAATTTATCCATAAGACATATTACAATTCTAGTGCAAAAGTAGAATTTGTCTATATAACATATTACAAATCTAGTACAAAGGTATAATTTATCCATAAGACATATTACAATTTTAGTGCAAAAGTTGAATTTATCTATATAACATATTGCAATTCTAGCGCAAAGGTATAATTTTTCTATACCACATACAGCAATTATAGCACAAAAGTATAATTTGTTTATATAACATATTACAATTCTAGTGGAAGGGTATAATTTATCTGTATAACATATTACAATTCTGGTGCAAAGGTAGAAAGTATCTTTATAACCTATTACAATTCTAGTACAAAGTTAGAATTTATCAATATAACATATCACATTTAAAGTGCAGTGGTATAATTTATCTATATAATATATTACAATTCTATTACAAAGCTAGAACTTATCTATATAACATATTACAATTCTAATGCAAAGGTAGAATTTATTAAAATAAAATATTACAATTTTATTACAAAGGTAGAATTTATATAGATAACATATTACAATCCTAGTACAAAGGTAGAATTGGTCTACATAAGATATTACAGTTCTCGTACAAAGGTGGAATATGTCTTTATAACCTTTAACAATTCTAGTACAAAGTTAGAATTTATCTATATAACATATTACAATTCTAGTGCAAAGGTATAATTTATCAATATAACATATTACAATTCTAGTACAAAGTATTATTAATGTTTTACTAGTTAGTGTGGTGAGTTATGTATCACGAGGTTCTAATATAGTGTTTAGAAGTTAATATGATAAGTGATATAAAGTGTTTAGTAGTTAACATTGTAAGTGATATAAAGTGTTTAGTAGTTAACATTGTAAGTGATATAAAGTGTTTAGTAGTTAACTTGGTGAGTGATATAAAGTGTTTTAGTAGTTAACTTGGTGAGTGATATAAAGTGTTTTAGTAGTTAACTTGGTGAGTGATATAAAGTGTTTTAGTAGTTAACTTGGTGAGTGATATAAAGTGTTTTAGTAGTTGGCATGGTAAGTGATATACAGTGTTTAGTAGTTGACATGGTACATAAGTGATATAAAGTGTTTCAGTAGTTAGTATGGTAAGTGATATAAAGTGTTTAGTAGTTAACATTGTAAGTGATATAAAGTGTTTCAGTAGTTAGTATGGTAAGTGATATAAAGTGTTTAGTAGCTAACGTGGTAATTTCTGGTAAAGTATGTGACATAAGATAGTGATATTCAATCCAGTTATTTGGTCATCAATACTACTGGCTGGTTGTCTTTACTTTGGTCAATATGTCAGTATTAAGGTGGGTTCCACCTGAATACTGGGGGGTCTCTTACCTCGTTGCTTAGATCACATGTGTATAATGTACAGGATGCAATATTCTGTTCCATGATGTTTATGTTTTATAGATGGATATTGTTTAACTACAATAACAAACACATTCTGTTAAACCAGTGAACATTTAACAAGTATTTAATTTAATGATTATTCACAGTAGTACTAAACCGATGAACATTTAACAAGTAATTAATTTAATGATTATTCACAGTGGTACTAAACCGATGAACATTTAACAAGTAACTAATTTAATGATTATTCACAGTGGTACTAAACCGAGGAACATTTAACAAGTAACTACTTTAATGATTATTCACAGTGGTACTAAACCGAGGAACATTTAACAAGTAACTAATTTAATGATTATTCACAGTGGTACTAAACCGAGGAACATTTAACAAGTAACTAATTTAATGATTATTCACAGTGGTACTAAAGCGATGAACATTTAACAAGTAACTAATTTAATGATTATTCACAGTTGTACTGTTGAGTTTCTTAAACTGTTTTTTTAATTGTTTAACTGTTATTTGAAAAATCAATAGACAAGGCTGATGGGAAAACAAATTATACTGTTGTTATCTGCAAGTCAAGTTGTAACAACTTTAACATAGATGGCTTTAAAGTTGTAATCAGGGAAAACCAGTTTTTATGGTTCTATTCTTAAGTGTCTTCTGATTGGAAAAATGCTGTTGCATTTCATTTTCATCAACCAGCTATTTAAAACGTTCTAAACTGATATATCATAACGGAACCTAGTCATAACGAGATCAACCAGCGATTTATAACATTCTAAACTGACATATCATAACGGAACCTAGTCATAATGAGTGTAACAACTAATATATACGATTTGGGAATATGGCGCCATTTTCTTCAATTCGTATATTGCAAATACTCTAACATTTTGCAAGAATTTTTAATTTTTAAAATATTATTTATTTAGTGTAACTGAATCGTACAAATCTACAAGTAAAATTACATTTATTAAAATCTAAAAGGTAATGGTATCAAGTGAACCAGTTCGTTAATGATATGATTATGTAGCTGCTATGCTAAAGTTCACAGGGTTTGTTCACATGAGGTTATGCGTACACATAATGTATCTGTTACCAGGTAGGGGAAACAATGAAGCCAAATGTCAGGTTTATATATACACGTTCACATGAGGTTATGTGTACACGTAATGTATATGTTACCAGGTAGAGGAAACAATGAAGCCAAATGTCAGGTTTATATATACACGTTCACATGGGGTTATGCGTACACATAATGTATCTGTTACCAGGTAGAGGAAACAATGAAGCCAAATGTCAGGTTTATATATACACGTTCACATGGGGTTATGCGTACACATAATGTATCTGTTACCAGGTAGAGGAAACAATGAAGCCAAATGTCAGGTTTATATATACACGTTCACATGGGGTTATGCGTACACATAATGTATCTGTTACCAGGTAGAGGAAACAATGAAGCCAAATGTCAGGTTTATATATACAGTCATGTGAACAAGTTAGGACACCCTATGACAACCTGTGTATATATGTAACAATTTTGGATAAATAGATATTTAATCTCAACTGTAACAATACTGAGATATTATAGGAATATAACTAAATTAAAACTGAAGAAAAGACTTTTCAAGATCTTCTGTAAAATGTAATGCTACAAAAATGCATATTCTAACTGAGGAAAAAGTAAGGACACCCCCACATTTATTCCCACTTAAAATGGCTCAACTCACACACAGGTGTATCACACCAGGTGCACGTGATTAGAAGATCGTTACTCATTATTGTGAATGAGGCTTGCCCTATTTAAACCTCAGACATTTAGTTTGGTGTGCTCCTGACTGTTGAAGTGAGAGCGAGCACCATGGTGAGAGCAAAAGAGCTGTCTGAGGCCTTAAGAAAGAAAATTGTAGCAGCTTATGAGTCTGGTAAGGGATTTAAAAAGATCTCAAAAGATTTTGAAACCATCCATTCCACTGTCCGGAAAATAGTCAACAAGTGGAGGGCTTTCAAAAAACTGCCAACATGCCCAGGTCTGGTCGTTCAAGCAAGTTCACCCCGAGAGCAGACCGCAAGATGCAAAAACCCTAAAATGTCATCACGGGACCTACAGTAGGCTCTGGCTACTGTTGATGTGAAAGTGCATGCCTCTACAATCAGAAAGAGACTGCACAAGTGTAACTTGCATGGGAGGTGTGCAAGGAAGAAACCTTTGCTCTCTAAGAGAAACATCAAGGCCAGACTGAAGTTTGCCAGAGAGAATGTAGAGAAAGACCAGGACTTCTGGAATAATGTTCTTTGGACAGATGAGTCTAAAACTGAATTATTTGGACACCAGAACAGAGGACATGTTTGGCATAAACCAATTACATCATTCCAGGAAAAGAACCTCATACCAACTGTGAAGCATGAAGGTGGAAGTGTCATGGTTTGGGGCTGCTTTGCTGCAGCAGGACCTGGACAGCTCACAATCATAGAATCCACCATGCATTCTACTGTGTATCAGAGGGTATTTGAGGATCATGTGAGACCATCTGTTAGAAAATTAAAGCTGAAGCAGAACTGTACCCTGCAACACAACAATGATCCACAACATACCAGTAAATCCACCAAGGACTGGCTGAAAACTAAGAAATGGAGAGTCCTGGAATGGCCGAGTCAAAGCCCAGATCTTAAACCTATTGAGATGCTGTGGGGTGACTTGAAATGGGCTGTACATGCAAGAAATTTCTCCAATATCTCACAGCTGACAGAATTCTGCATTGAGGAGTGGGGTAAACTTTCTTCAGACCGATGTCAGAGACTGGTAGATGGCTACAAGAAGCGTCTGACTGCAATTATTTCAGCTAAAGAGAGTAACACTAGTTATTAGGGGGTAGGGTGTCCAAACTTTTTCCTCAGTTAGAATATGCATTTTTGTAGAATTACATTTACAGAAGATCTTCAAAAGTCTTTTCTTCAGTTGTAATTGTGTAGTTATATTCCTATAATCTCTCATTATTGGTAAAATTGAGATTAAATATCTATATATCCAGAAACATTACAAAAATACACAGGCTTTCATAGGGTGTCTTATTTTTTCACATGACTGTATGTCTCTGTCACCTTGATACTGAGTTATTCTCGTTTCTTCGTACATGTTTGGCGTTATAAAGTTGAAGATTATACCACGTTTTATCTATATCGAATATGCGTTGTCTGGCATGACTAATACCGCCGACCTAAGCTTACCTATATCTACAACAGCACTGCACCAGGAGCCCACTTGAAATAAAAATATATCTCAGAACGGCTGGTACGAGTATTAACACTTTTACTATTAAAGCAGAGAACAACGTGTCCACCTTCATCTTCAGGTTAAATCTCTGGAAATTCACTCTTTGTTAAAATTTAATTCAAAAGCAGAAAGTAGAATTAGAGTCATGTACGATTTTAAACAGTTATGTTGTTAAACGTGTTGACACAAACGTTTACTTTTATAAATAATCTACTGTAAACTTATAGAATTTAATTCAAATCTCCATGATACATTAGTTATGTGTTTATGTTACCTAGTTTGTGGATAACAGTGGCTTCCATTAAAGAAGACACTCAAACTTGATGTTAAAAATTATGTTCACTAAGTTATCCAACAATCTATAAACAATTTTCGTACATAAGTTTCACACAGTCTTTTCTTCTAGTAAAATCTGAAAATACATTTCTAGTAGCCAACAACAACAATGAACATACACTCACTTGGATCTCAACACGTGTGTTTCGACAACTGCCAGTTGCTATCTTCTGAACTTAGTTTCATCAAGGATTTTCTCTTCTATAGTGAGAACCATTACATAATTTATGTAACAAACATTGGTGTTTTGTTAAAAACAACCAATCAAAAAGTATTTAAGACAAACTGGTATTTCATGGATAAGAATAATTCAGTAATATGTAAAACAAATGACATTTATTTAATGAGAATAATTCAGTAATATGTAAAACAAATGACATTTATTTAATGAGAATAATTCAGTAATATGTAAAACAAATGACATGTATTTAATGGTTTAGGTAACGAAGGTTACCATTTAACTGAAACACATTCAATGCTTTGCCGTTGGTGTTATAAATACTGCCTTCCACAGACACACCTAAAATACTTTACTGTTATAGTTATAAGTACTGCCTTTTACGGACACACCTTTAATACTTTATTGTTAGAACTATAAGTAATGCTTTTCACAGACACACCTTTAATGTGCATTGATATATACTAATTAATATCCAAGTCCTGATATACACTAATTAAGACCAGAATCCTGATATACACTAATTAATATCCAAGTCCTGATATACACTAATTAAGACCAGAATCCTGATATACACTAATTAAGACCAGAATCCTGGTATATACTAATTAATATCAGAGTCCTGATATACACTAATTAAGACCAGAATCCTGATATACACTAATTAATATCAGAGTCCTGATATATACTAATTAATATCAGAGTCCTGATATACACTAATTAATATCAGAGTCCTGATATACACTAATTAAGACCATAGTCCTGATATATACTAATTAATGTCAGAGTCCTAATATACACTAATTAAGTTCAGAGTCTGGTTAGCTGGAAGTTAATCTGCCATGAGAAATATGGTAATGTTCTGATCTGCTTGTGTCAGTTAAGTTTGGTATCATCGGATACTATATACCATCTCAGAGTGGGAGAGATTGGTCTTTGACATACCACACGGTATGTTGTGAAAGAAACAATGCTTTTCTAGAAAGTCTAGTACATGTTAATAAAGATTTCATTTTATTTAGTGTATTTTGTTTGTTTGCTTTTATTTTAAAAGAATGTTCACCCTTTATGAACGGGTGATTGAAGACTTAAGAAATATTTAATATATTGTTCTGATACCATTTCAAATACATATAGGTAAGAGGGCAAAAGTGACGATAGCTGTGTGGAGCTCGTTCGAATTGCGAAACCATTTTACTAAGATTTACAAAAAAAGGACAACAGAGAGAGCAAGAGATTCAGTTTGTATTAAGTTATTAATGATTTAAGGAAAAACTTTTTTTATGTTATAAGCAGATAAAATGAAATTAAAAGATGTAATGTGTGTGTTTATTTTATAGAAAAACTACATTGAACTATCTGCTGGATTTACCAAGAGGAATTGAACCTCTGATTGTAGTTTTGTTAGTCCGAAGAGTTACCGTTGTTCCACCGTGGGACTGAAATAAATGAAGGTATAGAAAGAAAAATAAAATCAAAAAATGTAAATTAATTTGTTTTTGAATATATTCTAATATAATTAATTAATATAATTTATTCTAATATATGTAATTTTATACATTGTTTTGAATTTCGCGCACAGCTACACGAGGGATTATTTGTACTAGCCGTCCCTAATTTAGCAGTGTAAGACTAGAGGGAAGGCAGCGAGCCATCACCCCCATCGCCAACTGTTTTACCAACGAATAGTGGGATTAATCATAACATTATAACGCCCACACAGTTGAAAGGATGAGTACGTATGGTGTGACCTTCAAATTGCAAGTCAAGCGCCCTAACCACCTGACCATACCGGGCCCTGCAATATGTCATCAACAATTACGCATTTCAGGCTGTTTGTTCCATACGGTCTATTCATAAAATACATCATCTGTAGGTTTCTTTGATATTGGACTGTTGAATTGAGCACTGAGGAATGATCATCTTTGCACACTATATAGATTATGGAAAGCGTGAAGGGAGTAGGGTGAGTTTTAAACGTGACAGGCTTACGACGATTCCTTTTGTTATTGGAACTATGATACAGGAAAATTTTCAAGATGCTTGGTCGTCAAAAAGAGCATGACCAGATGTAGCGACATAGATTTTAATGGTGTGATGAGACTTCAAAATTATTTTAACATAATGTACTCAACCTCTGTGGATTATGCTCGTTTTATCAGAGATAGTGGCTTTTAAATGGAACGTTTAGTTTCCTGGATTTTTTGTGACAAAAACTTACAATTTACAGGAAAGTTTTATTCCAGAAGATACGTTAGTTTGTAATTTACAGATTGAATGGAATGATTTAAAATAATGTCCATACTTCAAATGTTTTTAGAGCAACACATAAATTCAACAGAATTTCTTTTATCTTATAGTAATAAAGCTGTACCTTTATGAGTTCCTAAAGATCCCAAGGGTTATAGTTCATAAATATTTGTTACCTGCTATATCTTAGGATTTATAACGTTCAAAATTGTAATTTGATACCTGCGACGGACAAAGCACAAAAATAAACAATAGCAACCAGATTTAAAACTCGGATCCTCAGTGGCACAGCGGTATGCCTGAGGTCTTAGAACGCTTGAAACCGGGTTTCGATACCGTGGTGGGCAGCCCACAGATAGCGCTTCCTGTAGCTTTGTACTTAACTTCAAACAAACATTTCAAAACTCGGCGTTTATCAGTAACTTTAAAGACATTTGAGAAAAAAAATAGCAAATTTTAGTCTGGGTTGATTGCGAGTAAAATAATTTCTGTAACTTGTTAGAAGATTCATTTTTTAGCCGCGGCATAACAGCTCACAGAATGGCTCTGAGTTTTTCAAATACAAAGATTTAGTTCAAAACTTCAACCTCTCTTGAAAGGTTTGAGATCTAATAATAATTTTGAACTCAAGAAATTAAACCTTTTGATTCATGCATTTGGCCATGACCAAGGTTTCGTAAATTAATTTACCATTATCCTGCCTAAAAGAATTTTAATTTGAGGGTAGGTCTTGGAGATCCTTATAAATAATAAAATCGAACCAAGTGTGCACGCGCCCCGTACCAAAGTATAGGTGTCGCTATAAAATATAGGTAATAAAAAAGAAAATAAAGTATCGTAAATTAATTTACGATTATCCTGCCTAAAAGAATTTCAAGTGCCACGACTATTGATGAAGCTTGACACTTTAGTTTAGGAAGTTATTCCTATGAGTTATTTGGAGCATAACAGTGTTCTGCTTTGAGGGTTATATGGTAAATTAATGATTAATGATCCAGTTTATATATAAACTAACTTTGTAGCGAATGATGAAAACGTTTTTATTGTAGCGTAGCTTAGGTTTATTAAACATAGAACTGTAATGAACCAATAGCGTAGCTTAGATTTATTAAACATAGTACTGTAATGAAACTATAACATATCATAGTGGTATATCACAACATAACATATAAAACTAGTAAGAGCAGGACTCCTTTCGTACTTAAACTGACTCTATAAATTGAGTTTAGTTTTATAAAAGTTAGGAAAATGGAAGTAAAAACTTGTTGAAGCAAATCTTATATTTGTATTTCTCACAGCTGTAACAATAATATTTAAAATATGTGTTAGGAAGTCCTGTCGTTTTGTGAGACGTTTTGACACAAGTTGTCACTGGCATGTAACAATTATATAACTGTGTAATTTCTCTTGAAAACTTTCTTACATTAGAAAGACAGATCGTTGCCTTAAGAAGAAAATTCTATCTGGTATCTTACTGAGACTCTAACACTAAAAATCTGATGTCGATACCCGAAATGAGCAGAATAAACTTATTGCGTAGTTTGTGTTCAATGGAAACAATGGCAGCTGTCTAGTTAGAAGATGAAGCTTTGACATTCGTTTATTACGAAGGTGGGGGAAAGTCACCCGAATGTTTTCATTAATAGGTGTAAGTAAGGGGAATTTTTGAAGGTTGTTCACTGAAGCGGTTGGATCCGAATACATCAGGTTCGTCGAATTAATGAATATAAATTCAACTGATTCTCATATAGAAATTGAATGAATGTTACAAGTTTTAATGGAAACAAAGTATGAACAGAGAAAGCTACACATTAGGCAATATTGTATGAAAGGGCGACATAAGGTTGTGTGGCGATGTGCCAGAGTGCACATTATGACAAACCACCTTGACATTATTTACCGGCCTGATAATTTTACACCAGAAACTCACATTGTTGCGTTTATTTAGCGGAAATTTATGTTGTGAATTATGGTTTTTCACGGAAGAACTCAGCAGTAAACATAGCTGAGCGGAAACCGTGCTTTTAGTGAGGGCAATTCATGTCGAGAATGTTTTCCTTTTTTTTTTTTGGAAATTGTTGGCTGTTCTTAAACAATATTTCCACAAAGTAGCTGCACACTAGAAGCGAGTCATGGACTTTCAGAACTAACTTGTCGTCCTAGTAAATTTATATCAAAGTTGCTGGATGATGAAGGGTACTATAGTTTGGTTCACTGTTTTATTCATCGGGTTTCTGTGTGGGTTAAGTTTGATATTTTATTATGATTAACACCTCTCTTTTTAGAACATAGACTCTTTCAAACAGAAGCAATTTAATACAAAGCAGTAGCAATATATTTTTTTCCAATTTTCTGTATTAATTGTTGAAGATAAACAAATTAGGATAGTTCTGTTGTTGAGTTAAATAATTGTTGAAGATAAACAAGCTAAGATAGTTCTGTTGAGTTGAATAATTGTTAAAGATAAACAAACTAAGATAGTTCTATTGTTGAGTTGAATAACTGTTGAAGATAAACTAAGATAGTTCTGTTGAGTTGAATAACTGTTGAAGATAAACTAAGATAGTTCTGTTGAGTTGAATAGATATGCAAATTTTAAAACATACTTTTAAACTTTTCAGCTGTTCCTGGACAATGTCAAGAAGGTAAGTAAACTGGACATTTATAAAGTTGACTTTATCCATTAAAACTTATTATTCAAAACATCTCGCAGGTTCACACGTGAATCAGGAGTTTTTATTTGTTCTTACATGTTGTGATAATGAGACACGTTTTCTTATAAAACCCACGTTTCAAATTTTATAAAACATTTATTGTAAGGCCACAAAAAGAAAGAGTATTTAGATTTCTGCTTATTTTACACTCAGACAGCAACAAACAGACATAAACAAGGAAACAAAACTACACACACTAATCGAAACAAGGCCTAGTTACCTGTATATAGAGATAATTAGCTGTTTTGACTTGCAATCAATCTATTTATAAATACAACATAAACCTTTATAATTTTACTCTGTTAATAAAACCCTGCTTCAACGGCTAAAGGGACTGATCCACCAGTAGGCCTAGGTTCAGTTCTGCAATCATAGTATTGACTTGATGCCTGTCAATAAGCTAATGATAAGATATACGACATCACATTCATTACATTAATCATATATTCCTAATACCACATTCATTAAATTAATGATAGATATATAATATCACAGTTATTAAACTAATGTTCCAATTTATAACAGTGTACTCCCTTTCATTTTGTGTCCTTTCTTAATATAACTATAAATACGCAAGAATTTCATATCATCAGTAACTATTCATCGGTAAAAGAATAACCCAAGAGATGGCAGTGGATGGTGATGACTAGCTGCCCTCCCTCTAGTCTTACACTGTGAAATTAGGTACGGCTAGCACAGATAGCCCTTGTGTAGCTTTACGCGAAATCCAAAACCAAACCAGGAAGAGTGTCTTCTATACTAGTATTGTGAAACCGTAAGATAACCATTGATCCAAAACCAAACCAGGAAGAGTGTCTTCTATACTAGTATTGTGAAACCGTAAGATAACCATTGATCCAAAACTAAACCAGGAAGAGTGTCTTCTATACTAGTATTGTGAAACCGTAAGATAACCATTGATCCAAAACTAAACCAGGAAGAGTGTCTTCTGTACTAGTATTGTGAAACCGTGAGATAACCATTGATCCAAAACTAAACCAGGAAGAGTGTCTTCTATACTAGTATTGTGAAACCGTAAGATAACCATTGATCCAAAACTAAACCAGGAAGAGTGTCTTCTGTACTAGTATTGTGAAACCGTGAGATAACCATTGATCCAAAACTAAACCAGGAAGAGTGTCTTCTGTACTAGTATTGTGAAACCGTGAGATAACCATTGATCCAAAACCAAACCAGGAAGAGTGTCTTCTATACTAGTATTGTGAAACCGTAAGATAACCATTGATCCAAAACCAAACCAGGAAGAGTGTCTTCTATACTAGTATTGTGAAACCGTAAGATAACCATTGATCCAAAAGAAAATGTAACGAAAATTAAATATTCAGTGAATTATACAAAGAGAAGATTGTTTTTTATTCATTCATTATTATTGTTATTACAGTGGTTTCAGAGAAAGTAAATTGATTTGTTATTTCATTCGTTAAATTTCAAACTTCCTTAGTAACACTCTGAAAACACAGAAAGTGATTATTCAAATATAAGTCTACAAATGTTTTGTGCCTGTTATTATCAGCTGAGTGTCCAGTACTCTCTGCTCCTGACCATGGGAAGGTAGCAGGTTTTTGTGCCTCCGCTGTGCTGGGAGATTACTGCAGTTTCAGCTGTGATGCTGGCTATCAACTAAATGGGGCGGAAGAACTTCAGTGTCTGGAGTCAGGGGAGTGGTCTGGAGTAGTGCCATCCTGTGCCTGTGAGTAACTATAGGTTTTAATATTGTAACAACAAGAGAAGAATGGTCTAGAATAGTGCCATCCTGTGCCTGTGAGTAACTATAGGTTTTAATATTGTACCAACAAGAGAAGAATGGTCTGGAATAGTGCCATCCTGTGTCTGTGAGTAACTATACGTTTTAATATTGTAACAACAAGAGAAGAATGGCCTGGAATAGTGCCATCCTGTGCCTGTCAGTAACTATAGGTTTTAATATTGTACCAACAAGAGAAGAATGGTCTGGAATAGTGCCATCCTGTGCCTGTGAGTAACTATAGATTTTAATATTGTACCAACAAGAGAAAAATGGTCTGGAATAGTGCCATCCTGTGCCTGTGAGTAACTATAGTTTTAATATTGTACCAACAAGAGAAGAATGGTCTGGAATAGTGCCATCCTGTGCCTGTGAGTAACTATAGGTTTTAATATTGTACCAACAAGAGAAGAATGGTCTGGAATAGTGCCAACCTGTGCCTGTGAGTAACTTTTGATTTTAATACTGTAACAACGAGAGAAGAATGGTCAGGAGTAGTGCCATCCTGTGCCTGTGAGTAACAATAAATCTTAATATTGTAAAAACAAGAGATGAATTGTTAAGAGTAGTGACATCTTGTGTCTGTGTCAGTAACAACAGGTTTTAATATTGTAACAACAAGAGAAGAATGGTCTGGAGTAGTGACGTCTTCTGTGTGTGTGAGTAACAATGGGTTTTAATATTGTAACAACAAGAGAAGAATGGTCTGTAGTAGTGACATCTTGTGTGTGTGAATAACAATAAATTTTAATATTATAACAACAAGAGAAGAATCGTCTGTAGTAGTGACATCTTGTGTCTGTGTCAGTAACAACAGGTTTTAATATCGTAACTACAAGAGAAGAATGGTCTGGATTAGTGACGTCTTGTGTGTGTGTGTGTGAGTGACAATAGGTTTCAATAGTGTAATAACGAGAGAAGAATGGTCTGGAGTAGTGACATCTTGTGTGTGTGTGAGTGACAATGGGTTTTAATACTGTAACTACAAGAGAAGAATGGTCTGGAGTAGTGACATCTTGTGTGTGTGTGAGTGACAATAGTTTTCAATACTGTAACAACGAAAGAAGAATGGTCTGGAGTAGTGACATCTTGTGTGTTATGTGAGTGACAATAGGTTTCAATACTGTAATAACGAGAGAAGAATGGTCTGGAGTAGTGACATCTTGTGTGTGTGTGTGTGAGTGACAATAGGTTTCAATACTGTAACTACAAGAGAAGAATGGTCTGGAGTAGTGATATCTTGAGTGTGTGTGAGTGACAATAGGTTTTAATACTGTAACTACAAGAGAAGAATGGTCTGGAGTAGTGACATCTTGTGTGTGTGTGAGTTACAATAGGTTTTAATACTGTAACTACAAGAGAAGAATGGTCTGGAGTAGTGACGTCTTGTGTGTGTGTGTGAGTGACAATAGGTTTCAATACTGTAACTACAAGAGAAGAATGGTCTAGAATAGTGACGTCTTTTGTGTGTGTGAGCAACAATAGGTTTCAATACTGTAGCTACAAGAGAAGAATGGTCTGGAGTAGTGACATCTTGTGTGTGTGTGAGTGACAATAGGTTTCAATACTGTAACTACAAGAGAAGAATGGTCTAGAATAGTGACATCTTGTGTGTGTGTGAGTGACAATAGGTTTCAATACTGTAACTACAAGAGAAGAATGGTCTAGAATAGTGACGTCTTTTGTGTGTGTGAGCAACAATAGGTTTCAATACTGTAGCTACAAGAGAAGAATGGTCTGGAGTAGTGACGTATTTTGTATGTTTGAGTAACGATAGGTTTCAATACTATAACTACAAGAGAAGAATTGTCTGGAGTAGTGGCGTCTTGTGTGTGTGTGAGTAACAATAGGTTTCAATACTGTAATAAAGAGAGAAGAATGGTCTGGAGTAGTGACATCTTGTGTGTGTGTGAGTGACAATAGGTTTCAATACTGTAACAACGAAAGAAGAATGGTCTGGAGAAGTGACATCTTGTGTGTGTGTGAGTGACAATAGGTTTCAATACTGTAATAACGAGAGAAGAATGGTCTGGAGTAGTGACGTCTTGTGTGTCTGTGTGAGTGACAATAGGTTTCAATACTGTAATAACGAGAGAAGAATGGTTTGGAGTAGTGACATCTTGTGTGTGTGTGAGTGACAATAGGTTTCAATACTGTAATAACGAGAGAAGAATGGTTTGGAGTAGTGACATCTTGTGTGTGTGTGAGTAACAATAGGTTTCAATACTGTAATAACGAGAGAAGAATGGTCTGGAGTAGTGACGTCTTGTGTGTGTGTGTGAGTGACAATAGGTTTCAATACTGTAATAACGAGAGAAGAATAGTCTGGAGTAGTGACGTCTTGTGTGCGTGTGAGTGACAATAGGTTTTAATACTGTAATAACGAGAGAAGAATGGTTTGGAGTAGTGACGTCTTGTGTGTGTGTGAGCAACAATAGGTTTCAATACTGTAATAACGAGAGAAGAATAGTCTGGAGTAGTGACGTCTTGTGTGCGTGTGAGTGACAATAGGTTTTAATACTGTAATAACGAGAGAAGAATGGTTTGGAGTAGTGACGTCTTGTGTGTGTGTGAGCAACAATAGGTTTCAATACTGTAGCTACAAGAGAAGAATGGTCTGGAGTAGTGACGTCTTTTGTATGTTTGAGTAACGATAGGTTTCAATACTATAACTACAAGAGAAGAATGGTCTGGAGTAGTGGCGTTTTGTGTGTGTGTGAGTAACAATAGGTTTCAATACTATAACTACAAGAGAAGAATGGTCTGGAGTAGTGACGCCTTTTGTATGTTTGAGTAACAATAGGTTTCAATACTGTAACTACAAGAGAAGAATTGTCTGGAGTAGTGGCGTCTTGTGTGTGTGTGAGGAACAATAGGATTCAATACTGTAATAAAGAGAGAAGAATGGTCTGGAGTAGTGACATCTTGTGTGTGTGTGAGTGACAATAGGTTTCAATACTGTAACAACGAAAGAAGAATGGTCTGGAGTAGTGACATCTTGTGTGTGTGTGAGTGACAATAGGTTTCAATACTGTAATAACGAGAGAAGAATGGTTTGGAGTAGTGACATCTTGTGTGTGTGTGAGTAACAATAGGTTTCAATACTGTAATAACGAGAGAAGAATGGTCTGGAGTAGTGACGTCTTGTGTGTGTGTGTGAGTGACAATAGGTTTCAATACTGTAACTACAAGAGAAGAATGGTCTAGAGTAGTGACGTCTTTTGTGTGTGTGAGCAACAATAGGTTTCAATACTGTAGCTACAAGAGAAGAATGGTCTGGAGTAGTGACGTCTTTTGTGTGTGTGAGCAACAATAGGTTTCAATACTATAACTACAAGAGAAGAATGGTCTGGAGTAGTGACGCCTTTTGTATGTTTGAGTGACAATAGGTTTCAATACTGTAACTACAAGAGAAGAATTGTCTGGAGTAGTGGCGTTTTGTGTATGTTTGTGTAACAATAGGTTTTAATACTGTAGCTACAAGAGAAGAATGGTCTGGAGTAGTGACATCTTGTGTGTGTGTGAGTGACAATAGGTTTAATTACTGTAACTACAAGAGAAGAATGGTCTGGAGTAGTGACATATTGTGTGTGTGTGAGTGACAATAGGTTTAATTACTGTAACTACAAGAGAAGAATGGTCTGGAGTAGTGACATATTGTGTGTGTGTGAGTGACAATAGGTTTAATTACTGTAACTACAAGAGAAGAATGGTCTGGAGTGGTGACGTCTTTTGTGTGTGTGAGCAACAATAGGTTTCAATACTGTAACTACAAGAGAAGAATGGTCTAGAGTAGTGACGTCTTGTGTGTGTATATGTGTTTAATTATGGCTTCTAATACTGTAAGAACAGAGAACCTATCTATTTTAAGAGTTAAAATGTTAGTTGAATCTAAAACCAGATATAATTAATCTATATATGAACAGTCTTCTACAAATTTTGTTTTTAGCTTTAGTTCGATACTGTTAGCAGTAATTAATTAATTAATCGTTATAGGATTAATAAATAACGCTAAAAATTAAGTTTTAACATCTGTCGTAGATTGAATACAGTTAACCCATTATGTATATTATGTTTAACCGACAAACACAAGAATAAAACCCGTTTAAGAACGCAATACATTTGATGTTTTAAAGAAATATTGGAGTGTCTGTAAGTTTATTTTCTAGATTTCTGAATGAACTATTTTTGTTAACAGCTTTGTCGTGTCCCCCACTTTCTGGTCTTTCCCACGGAAATGTGTCTGGGTCTTGTACATCTGCTGTAGCCGGCAGTACATGTAATTTTACCTGTGACACTGGCTACCAACTGGAAGGAGAAGGAGTTCTTGAATGTCTGGAATCAGGAGAGTGGTCATCAGGAAAACCATCTTGCCGAGGTAAGTGTATGTGTATGTGCTGCACAGTTTTCATAGCTGAAAGTCCCAGCATACACTGTAACATACAAAACATTTTTCATTCTGCATGACGTACAGGAGTGCAAAGGTTTTCGAACACTAATTTTGACACAGAAGTTGCATCCGATGACTTGGCTGGTATGTTTTTATATGGAACAGCATGAATACCTGTTCTATTCTTCAGCTGCTTAAGGTAGATGAAGTTTAGACGAGAGGTAATACCAAAACTTTATCTTGATGAATTCATATCTTGTTCATCTTCTTTCTGGATGAAGATGTTTCTTGATAAGATGATATAATGCCTGAGATGTATGGATGTATTTTCCAACTAGTCTCTGCTGATTCTCATGTGTTAAAAGAAACTTGCTTTTCTTTATCTGACTGAGTACAACTTATTACAGGTCTTTTTCTAGATGTGCTGGCACATCATGCTGATTCATATTTCTTTGGTTTCTAATGAGAGTAAGTAAGAAAAACCCCATTGTTAAAATTCTAAATTCCCACACTAAACATATCTTTATAAATTAAATATTTTCTGTCAGAAAGAGTTGTGATATGCCCTTTTGAAAAGCAAGTAATTTTCAATGACATCACGTGACCTTCGTACTTCAAACAATATCTAATGCTGTCACTGCGAATCTCACGTGACTTACTGATTTATGTATCCCGTATAATACAACCATGTATAAACTATATTCGAACAATACCTACAATTTTTTAACATTGGTAATTTCCCAAGCTGGGCATAATTATCTCTGGTGCTAAACTAGAGTTTTCACTGAATTTTTATCTCGCCAATAATTTTGTTAAAATATTATTTTATGAATTTTCTCGGAAACCAATACTTCGTGAATTTTTCACGTCAAACTATCTTGTTCTAATCAGAAGTAATGCCTGAAGTAAAAGAGAAATTCACGTGGACACCAATTGAGAACCATCTAACTGTTGATAAAAACACAGTACACTTATTGAAAGCCCCCAAGCACCCTCATAATGACCACAAATGTAAAGAAATAATCAATTTTAAGACCTTGAAAAGCAACATTACAATAAAACCTACTGATAAAGGTTGGGTGGTTGTTATGCTGGATATAAACCACTATTACAACTCTTTCTGATCAACCAAACTAAGAAAAATTCTTTTGAAAACTGAGCACGAAGAAAAGTCTGTCCAGAAGATGTTTATCTACACTTCATAAGCATATGTTTAACTGGATTGGTGGTTGCATCATTTCTGACTCTAATACGACCATTCTACGTTCATCACTATTTCAAAGACATTCCATCTACTCTTCCCTCTTATATTAGAGACATTCCATTTACTCTTCCCTGTTATATCAAAGACGTTCCGTCCACTTGTCCCTGTTATATCAAAGATTCCCCCCCACTCTTCCCTCTTATATCAAAGACTTTTTTTTCAACATTGTTCAAAGTACAAATGTTAGAGGTTAAATGCTTCCTAACAGCCGTCTTCATAGAGTTCATGTTTGATTTCTGTATATTAATTAAAACTCCTTGATAAAGGTATATAAGCTATTAAAACTGCCATAAATGTTTTCAAAAGTCCTTAAATAAAACCACACTTCTTCTAACCATAACTAAGAAGTTAATGGAACTGTTAGAAGCGCAAATATCTTTATAGGCACACAGAAGACACATCTGCCATTTGGTCCGCCGACACACAGCTCTTCAAAGACGTTTGTTATATATTGTACAGCTGTATCAATTGTGACCTTTCATACTGTTTGAACCTTGATAAAAAAGTGACGTTATTTAAAAACAGAAATCACATGCCCACCTCTGACTGCTCCGGACAACGGTCAGACATCCGGATTCTGTTCATCTGCTGTGCCTGGAGATGTTTGTAGTTTTAGTTGTGACTCGGGCTACAAAACAGTTGGTGATGTGGACATTTCTTGTCTAAGTTCTGGACAGTGGTCAGCTCAGACACCATCTTGTGAACGTAAGTTTCTCTCTATCACATATGTTATCTTCTTATCAAACTTTTAACAGCAGTTCGAAATCTATTAAACTCTACACATACACAAATTCTTACCTCTTATAATTTCTTATAATTTTTGCCCCAGTTTACTATTAACAGTATGTCTAATAACTAAACTTTACATGTAATCACTAAACACTGGCTTAGCTAACGTTTCATAATTAAATGATAATAACCTGGATTTTAACGTTAATAAAATACTGTTACAAAACATATCATGTTGAGTGTTGAAACATAAACATTTTTTAACCAAACATGTTACAAAGTTAGCCATAGTTATGACTGTTTGTTATGACAAATCATGTAAAGTATGACAATGATCACTGCATGTCTGTGGTAAAACATCAACTATATATCTATTTGAACTATAATAACAAAAAATGTATAAATTAATAACCAATTATTGTAAGAACATTAATACTTAATTATAGTAACAATCACCAGCTGAGCGTAGATTGAAAATCACTAAACTTTCCACTTAATTACAGTATAAAAATCACAAAATTACCAATTGATTACATTATAAAAATCACTAAAATTACCAGTTAATTACAGTATAAAAATCACTAAAATTACCAGTTAATTACAGTATAAAAATCACTAAAATTACCAGTTAATTACAGTATAAAAATCACAAAATTACCAATTGATTACAGTATTAAAATCGCTAAAATTACCAGTTAATTACAATATAAAAATCACTAAAATTGCCAGTTAATTACAATACAAAAATCGCTTAAATTACAAGTTGATTACAGCATAAAAATCACTAAAATTACCAGTTAATTAGTATATAAAAATCACTGAAATTACCAGTTCCTTAGAATATAAAATCACTAAAATTACCAGTTGATTACAGTATAAAAATCAATAAAATTACCTGTTGATTAGAGTATAAAAATGACAAAGTGAACACAAAAGGAAATTCACAAAAATAACTAGCTGGTTAGAGTATCAAAGTGAGTAAAATGACAAACTAAATACAGATAGGTTGAGTTTGTACAAATTCACACAAGGTAGGTTTACTGAATACCACCCACTGCCAACTCTTGACTTATTATTTTACCAACGATTTGGGCAAATAATAATTATATTATAACGCTCTTACAGCTAAACTGTCAAGCACATTCAGGTTCAATCATGAAAACAATAAAAGTGCAAGTTGACTACTGAGGGGAGGTTATTAAATATGAACCACTGACTACACTACAGGATGAAAATTATTATAACATGAACAACTGACTATAGTACAGGATGGAAATTATTAAACATGAACAATTGACTACAGTACAGGAGGGAAAATATTAAACATGCACAACTGACTAAAGTACAGGATGGAAATTATTAAACATGAATAACTTACTACACTACAGGAGGGAAAATATTAAACATGAACAACTGACTACAGTACAGGATGGAAAATATTAAATATGAACAACTGACTACAGTACAGGATGGAAAATATTAAATATGAACAACTGACTACAGTACAGGAGGAAAATATTAAACATGAACAACTGACTAAAGTATAGGATGGATATTATAATAACATGAACAACTGACTAAAGTACAGGATGGAAATTATTAAATATGAACAACTGACTACAGTACAGGAGGGAAAATATTAAACATGAACAACTGACTAGAGTATAGGATGGAAAGTATTATAACATGAATAACTTACGACACTACAGGAGGGAAATTATTAAATATGAACAACTGACTACACTACAGGAGGGAAATTATTAAACATGAACAACTGACTACACTACAGGAGGGAAATTATTAAAATGACCAGCCAATTTCTGTTGAGTAATTATTAAAACCACGAGCTGATTACAGGAGTAAATTTACTGAAATGACCACCTGAGTGTACTCTAAAAGATTATGTGTTTCCAATATTAGTTTAATAAATAGTTCTACAACTAAACATGGTGAAATTTTAATAGATATGACGAGCAGCAAGTGTACCCAACTGGTGAACCTCTACAACAAGTTTTGTTTTATATGTCTGGTTGTAACGCTTTATTAAATTGCATATATTAATTGTTTTTTATATCTAGGATAGCAACTGTATAGGTAAGTTTCTTTATCAGAAGATGGTAGTTGTAAAACAAGAATCGCCAACAGTTGGCTTGTCAGCAAAACTTTAGAAATGTTCATATCATTTTTTATTCCTAGACTCATATTTCTATTATTAGTTATGTTTATACACATTAGGTACAGAGGACAACTTTCTTTGTTTAGGAATAAGGTGCCCACAAAACGTTTCTTAATCTAATAATAGGAATTATACCAACAGTGTACTTTTAGAAAGATATTATTTATACGTATGTAGCTGTTTTTCCTTAATCATTAGATATTTATATATTTCCCTCAACCTAAATTGTTTCACATGTAAACAAAGTTTACAAAGTTTGTCATTATCAGCATTTCTTTACAGAACTGAAGTCCAGTTTCAAGTATTTTGTTCCCATTGTTTTTGTTCATATTTGTTGCATTATTCTGCTTTTCTATTGCACTACTGTATTTCTTTCAGACAATGTAACATGATGCAGTCAGTCCTCGAAAGAGGTTGAAACTTTAGATTTAAACTAACAATTTTATACTCTTAGGGCTGTATTGGTTGTGACCTTTCATACTGATTTAACCTTGCAGTATTTGAAACTTGATAAAAATGTGACTATATTTAGAAACAGAAATCACGTGCCCACCTCTGACTGCTCCGGACAATGGTCAGACATCCGGATTCTGTTCATCTGCTGTGCCTGGAGATGTTTGTAGTTTTAGTTGTGACTCGGGCTACAAAACAGTTGGTGATGTGGACATTTCTTGTCTAAGTTCTGGACAGTGGTCAGCTCAGACACCATCTTGTGAACGTAAGTTTCTTTCTATCACATATCTATTTGAACTATAATAACAAAAAATGTATAAATTAATAACCAATTATTGTAAGAACATTAATACTTAATTATAGTAACAATCACCAGCTGAGTGTAGATTGAAAATCACTAAACTTACCACTTAATTACAGTATAAAAATCACAAAATTATCAATTGATTACAATATAAAAATCACTAAAATTACCAGTTAATTACAGTATAAAAATCACTAAAATTACCAGTTAATTACAGTATAAAAATCACTAAAATTACCAGTTAATAACAGTATAAAAATCACAAAATTACCAATTGATTACAGTATTAAAATCGCTAAAATTACCAGTTAATTACAGTATAAAAATCACTAAAATTACCAGTTAATTACAGTATAAAAATCACTAAAATTACCAGTTAATTACAGTTTAAGACTCACTAAAATTACCAGTTGATTAGAATATAAAAATCATTGAAATTACCAGTTCCTTAGAATATAAAATCACTAAAATTACCTGTTGATTAGAGTATAAAAATCACTGAAAGTACCAGTTAATTACAATATAAAAATCACTAAAATTACCAGTTGATTACAGTATAAAAATCACTAAAATTACCAGTTGATTACAGTATAAAAATCACAAAAATTACCAGTTGATTAGAATATAAAAATGACAAAGTGAACACAAAAGGAAATTCACAAAAATAACTAGCTGGTTAGAGTATCAAAATGAGTAAAATGATAAACTAAATACAGATAGTTTGAGTTTGTACAAATTCATACAAGTTAGGTCTACTGAACACCACCCACTGCCAACTCTTGACTTATTATTTTACCAACGATTTGGGCAAATAATAATTATATTTTAACGCTCTTACAGATAAACTGTCAAGCACATTCAGGTTCAATCATGAAAACAATAAAAGTGCAAGTTGACTACTGAGGGGAGGTTATTAAATATGAACCACTGACTACAATACAGGATGGAAATTATTATAACATGAACAACTGACTATAGTACAGGATGGAAATTATTAAATATGAACAACTGACTACAGTACAGGAGGGAAAATATTAAACATGAACAACTGACTAGAGTACAAGAGGGAAAATATTAAACATGAACAACTTACTACACTACAGGAGGGAAAATATTAAACATGAACAACTGACTACAGTACAGGATGGAAAATATTAAATATGAACAACTGACTACAGTACAGGATGGAAAATATTAAATATGAACAACTGACTACAGTACAGGAGGAAAATATTAAACATGAACAACTGACTAAAGTATAGGATGGATATTATAATAACATGAACAACTGACTAAAGTACAGGATGGAAATTATTAAATATGAACAACTGACTACAGTACAGGAGGGAAAATATTAAACATGAACAACTGACTAGAGTATAGGATGGAAAGTATTATAACATGAATAACTTACGACACTACAGGAGGGAAATTATTAAATATGAACAACTGACTACACTACAGGAGGGAAATTATTAAACATGAACAACTGACTACACTACAGGAGGGAAATTATTAAAATGACCAGCCAATTTCTGTTGAGTAATTATTAAAACCACGAGCTGATTACAGGAGTAAATTTACTGAAATGACCACCTGAGTGTACTCTAAAAGATTATGTGTTTCCAATATTAGTTTAATAAATAGTTCTACAACTAAACATGGTGAAATTTTAATAGATATGACGAGCAGCAAGTGTACCCAACTGGTGAACCTCTACAACAAGTTTTGTTTTATATGTCTGGTTGTAACGCTTTATTAAATTGCATATATTAATTGTTTTTTATATCTAGGATAGCAACTGTATAGGTAAGTTTCTTTATCAGAAGATGGTAGTTGTAAAACAAGAATCGCCAACAGTTGGCTTGTCAGCAAAACTTTAGAAATGTTCATAACATTTTTTATTCCTAGACTCATATTTCTATTATTAGTTATGTTTATACACATTAGGTACAGAGGACAACTTTCTTTGTTTAGGAATAAGGTGCCCACAAAACGTTTCTTAATCTAATAATAGGAATTATACCAACAGTGTACTTTTAGAAAGATATTATTTATACGTATGTAGCTGTTTTTCCTTAATCATTAGATATTTATATATTTCCCTCAACCTAAATTGTTTCACATGTAAACAAAGTTTACAAAGTTTGTCATTATCAGCATTTCTTTACAGAACTGAAGTCCAGTTTCAAGTATTTTGTTCCCATTGTTTTTGTTCATATTTGTTGCATTATTCTGCTTTTCTATTGCACTACTGTATTTCTTTCAGACAATGTAACATGATGCAGTCAGCCCTCGAAAGAGGTTGAAACTTTAGATTTAAACTAACAATTTTATACTCTTAGAGCTGTATTGGTTGTGACCTTTCATACTGATTTAACCTTGCAGTATTTGAAACTTGATAAAAATGTGACTATATTTAGAAACAGAAATCACGTGCCCACCTCTGACTTCTCCGGACAATGGTCAGACATCCGGATTCTGTTCATCTGCTGTGCCTGGAGATGTTTGTAGTTTTAGTTGTGACTCGGGCTACAAAACAGTTGGTGATGTGGACATTTCTTGTCTAAGTTCTGGAAAGTGGTCAGCTGAGACACCATCTTGTGAACGTAAGTTTCTCTTTATCACATATGTTGTCTTCTTATCTAACTTTTAACAGCAGTTCGAAATCTATTAAACTCTACAACTATACAAATTCTTACCTCTTATAGTTTCTTATATTTTTCATCACAGTTTACTGATTACTATTAACAGTGTATCTAATAACTGATCTGGCCCAGCATGGCCAGATGGTTAAGGCACTCGACTCGTAATCTGAGGGTTGCAGGTTTTAATCTCCATTGCACCAAACATGCACACCCTTTCAGCTGTGAGGGAATTATATGTGATGGTCAATCCCACTACTTGTTGGTAAAGAGTAGCCGAAAAGTTGGCGATGGGTGGTGATGACTAGCTGCCTTCCCTCTAGACTTACACTGTTAAATTAGGGATGGCTAGCACAGATAGCCCTCGAGTAGCTTTGTGCGAAATTCAAACAACAAACATTAACTAATCTTTACATGTAATCACTAAAAACTGGTTTGGATAACGTTTCGTAATTAAATGATAATAACCTGGATTTTAACGTTGAGAAAACAGTGTCAGAAAACATATCATGCTGAGTGTTGAAACATAAATATTTTTTATTGTTTCTTATTCTGTCGCACCAAACATACTCGCCTTTTTCGCATTGTGTATGTTATTATGTATTGAACAATCCATCCATTCATTGGTAAAATCCAAGAAATGCAAAATGAGTAACAGGTAATGCAACATGCCCTTGTGAAAATTTGTGCAAAATTCAAAATAAACAAAATCAAATGTAATCGTTTACCAATGAGAAACGTTTTTAAATTAGAAATAATTATCTTAAGAAACCTGACAAATATTGAACATGCCATCTGCAGGGTAGCTGATATCTGAATATAACAATGCCATCTGTAGAATAGCTGATAGCTGAATATAACAGTCTCACATGTAGAGGAGCTGACAGCTGAATATAACATTATCATCTGTAGAGGAGCTGACAGCTGAATATAACAGTATCATCTGTAGAAGAGCTGACAGCTGAATATAACATTATCATCTGTAGAAGATCTGACAGCTGAATATAACAGTATCATCTGTAGAAGATCTGACAGCTGAATATAACAGTATCATCTGTAGAAGATCTGATAGCTGAATATAACAGTATCATCTGTAGAGGAGCTGACAGCTGAATATAACAGTATCATCTGTAGAAGATCTGACAGCTGAATATAACAGTATAATCTGTAGAAGATCTGACAGCTGAATATAACAGTATCATCTGTAGAGGAGCTGACAGCTGAATATAACAGTATCATCTGTAGAGGAGCTGACAGCTGAATGTAACAGTATCATCTGTAGAAGATCTGACAGCTGAATATAACAGTATCATCTGTAGAAGATCTGACAGCTGAATATAACAGTATCATCTGTAGAAGATCTGACAGCTGAATATAACAGTATCATCTGTAGAGGAGCTGACAGCTGAATATAACAGTTTCAGTAGTGTTGGAACTCATGATTAAGTGTTATCAGTATAGATACTTCTTAAGGGAGTCAGTATGTAGTTGTTGTAGTTTTTTTTTTTTTTCCAAATTGATTATTGTGTTTTATGTTGTTGTTGTTTTCACTTCTAAAATAACCTTTAATTTCTTTATTTTACTTCAGTAACTTTCTGATATGTTTCTCATTAAAATATTATTACCGTTAGAGGACTGGCATGGCCTAGTTGTTGGAGAGCTGAACTCGAAATCTGCTTGTTGCGATTTTGAAACTAATCACTCAGCATGCTCGCTCTTCAAGCTGTTGCAGCATTATAATATCACAGTCAATGACACTATTATTCTAGTCTTCCACTTCAAAAGCGTTATAATATCACAGTCAATGACACTATTCTTCTATTCTTCCACTTCAAAAGCGTTATAATATCACAGTCAATGACACCATTATTCTAGTCTTCCACTTCAAAAGCGTTATAATATCACAGTCAATGACACTATTATTCTAGTCTTCCACTTCAAAAGCGTTATAATATCACAGTCAATGACACTATTATTCTAGTCTTCCACTTCAAAAGCGTTATAATATCACAGTCAATGGCACTGTTGTTCTTGTCTTCCACTTCAAAAGCGTTATAATGTCAAGTCAATGTCACTATTTTTCTCGTCTTTCACTTCAAAAGCGTTATAATATCACAGTCAAGGACACTATTATTCTAGTCTTCCACTTCAAAAGCGTTATGATATCACAGTCAATGTCACTATTTTTTCTAGTCTTCCACTTCAAAAGCGTTATAATATCACAGTCAAGGACACTATTATTCTAGTCTTCCACTTCAAAAGCGTTATAATATCACAGTCAATGACACTATTATTCTAGTCTTTCACTTCAAAAGCGTTATAATATCACAGTCAATGACACTATTATTCTAGTCTTCCACTTCAAAAGCGTTATAATGTCAAGTCAATGTCACTATTTTTCTCGTCTTCCACTTCAAAAGCGTTATAATATCACAGTCAAGGACACTATTATTCTAGTCTTCCACTTCAAAAGCGTTATGATATCACAGTCAATGTCACTATTTTTTCTAGTCTTCCACTTCAAAAGCGTTATAATATCACAGTCAAGGACACTATTATTCTAGTCTTCCACTTCAAAAGCGTTATGATATCACAGTCAATGTCACTATTTTTTCTAGTCTTCCACTTCAAAAGCGTTATAATATCACAGTCAATGACACTATTATTCTAGTCTTCCGCTTCAAAAGCGTTATAATATCACAGTCAATGACACTATTATTCTAGTCTTCCACTTCAAATGCGTTATAATATCACAGTCAATGACACTATTATTCTAATCTTCCACTTCAAAAGCGTTGTAATATCACAGTCAATGACACTATTATTCTAGTCTTCCACTTCAAAAACGTTATAATATCACAGTCAATGACACTATTATTCTAGTCTTCCACTTCAAAAGCGTTATAATATCACAGTCAATGACACTATTATTCTAGTCTTCCACTTCAAAAGCGTTATAATATCACAGTCAATGACACTATTATTCTAGTCTTTCACTTCAAAAGCGTTATAATATCACAGTCAATGGCACTGTTGTTCTTGTCTTCCACTTCAAAAGCGTTATAATGTCAAGTCAATGTCATTATTTTTCTCGTCTTTCACTTCAAAAGCGTTATAATATCACAGTCAAGGACACTATTATTCTAGTCTTCCACTTCAAAAGCGTTATAATGTCAAGTCAATGTCACTATTTTTCTCGTCTTCCACTTCAAAAGCGTTATAATATCACAGTCAAGGACACTATTATTCTAGTCTTCCACTTCAAAAGCGTTATGATATCACAGTCAATGTCACTATTTTTTCTAGTCTTCCACTTCAAAAGCGTTATAATATCACAGTCAAGGACACTATTATTCTAGTCTTCCACTTCAAAAGCGTTATGATATCACAGTCAATGTCACTATTTTTTCTAGTCTTCCACTTCAAAAGCGTTATAATATCACAGTCAATGACACTATTATTCTAGTCTTCCGCTTCAAAAGCGTTATAATATCACAGTCAATGACACTATTATTCTAGTCTTCCACTTCAAATGCGTTATAATATCACAGTCAATGACACTATTATTCTAATCTTCCACTTCAAAAGCGTTGTAATATCACAGTCAATGACACTATTATTCTAGTCTTCCACTTCAAAAACGTTATAATATCACAGTCAATGACACTATTATTCTAGTCTTCCACTTCAAAAGCGTTATAATATCACAGTCAATGACACTATTATTCTAGTCTTCCACTTCAAAAGCGTTATAATATCACAGTCAATGACACTATTATTCTAGTCTTTCACTTCAAAAGCGTTATAATATCACAGTCAATGGCACTGTTGTTCTTGTCTTCCACTTCAAAAGCGTTATAATGTCAAGTCAATGTCATTATTTTTCTCGTCTTTCACTTCAAAAGCGTTATAATATCACAGTCAAGGACACTATTATTCTAGTCTTCCACTTCAAAAGCGTTATGATATCACAGTCAATGTCACTATTTTTTCTAGTCTTCCACTTCAAAAGCGTTATAATGTCAAGTCAATGTCACTATTTTTCTCGTCTTCCATTTCAAAAGCGTTATAATATCACAGTCAAGGACACTATTATTCTAGTCTTCCACTTCAAAAGCGTTATGATATCACAGTCAATGTCACTATTTTTCTAGTCTTCCACTTCAAAAGCGTTATAATATCACAGTCAAGGACACTATTATTCTAGTCTTCCACTTCAAAAGCGTTATGATATCACAGTCAATGTCACTATTTTTTCTAGTCTTCCACTTCAAAAGCGTTATAATATCACAGTCAAGGACACTATTATTCTAGTCTTCCACTTCAAAAGCGTTATGATATCACAGTCAATGTCACTATTTTTTCTAGTCTTCCACTTCAAAAGCGTTATAATATCACAGTCAATGACACTATTATTCTAGTCTTCCGCTTCAAAAGCGTTATAATATCACAGTCAATGACACTATTATTCTAGTCTTCCACTTCAAATGCGTTATAATATCACAGTCAATGACACTATTATTCTAATCTTCCACTTCAAAAGCGTTGTAATATCACAGTCAATGACACTATTATTCTAGTCTTCCACTTCAAAAACGTTATAATATCACAGTCAATGACACTATTATTCTAGTCTTCCACTTCAAGACCTAAGTATTAATTAACATCTGTGATAGTTATAAAATTATTTTTGTAAATTTAATATCTATTTTTACAATTAGTTATTGAATCAGGATGCCCAACTTTGAGTGCCCCAGAAAATGGAGAATTATCTGGATTCTGTTCGTCTGCCGTGACTGGAGACAGGTGTATGTTCTCCTGTCTAGAAGAATACCAACTATTAGGAGACTCAGAGGTGATCTGTCTGGAGTCTGGCAGTTGGTCTGGAACAACTCCTACTTGTAACAGTAAGAATGTTTTGTTTTTTAACATTTTTGTTTTAACAATTTCCTAAACTGATACAAGTATATAAAATTACTTGTTTTAGATAGTTATAAAAACATTTAGTGTTTTGTAAACATCGTAATAACCATTCATACAGGAAATAATGCAGAGTGAAATAAAAGACATCCTTACTTTTTGACGCATGAAATGATAAATGGTTATAAAAATAGTTAATGTTTTGTAAACATCGTAAAAACTATTTATAACGGAATAAAAGGAAAAGACATGCACATTTGATTTCACAAAGAAAACGGTAAATGTAAAGAAACAAACATTTATTTCTGACCTGGCATGACCAAGCGAGTTAAGGCGTGCGACTCGTAATCTGAAGTTTCTCGGGTTCGCATCCCCGTCTCGCCAAACATGCTCGCCCTTTCAGCCGTGGGGGCGTTATAAAGTCACGGTCAATCCCACTATTCGTTGGTAAAAGAGTAGCCCAAGAGTAGGCGGTGAGTGGTGATGACTAGCTGCCTTCCCTCTAGTCTTACACAGATAAATTAGGGACGGCTAGCACAGATAGCCCTCGAGTAGCTTTGTGCGAAATTCAAAAACCAAACAAACAAACCTTTATTTCTGACTTAATGAACATCATTTATATTTAGTCGTCTTTTCCCAACTTAAGAAAATGTGTTTCTACCAAGTTTGTTCACCAATAAATAACTTCACTTCGGTAACTTAAATATTTGAAATCATATATAACAGGCTTTTAGTGTATGTATTATGTTATCTTGGTTTCTACTATCAAACGTGTTTCTATAGAAGGAGTAGGTAGTTTACTTTGTAGATTTAGTGAATTTATATAAAATAGCAAACAATGTTCAAAATGGTCCTAAAAATGGTATGTATTCGACGAGGAATATAAAACTCGTTCAGCTAATTATCACTTTGGTCTCCGCATACTCGTGATATTAAAAAAAAATTCACTTTCAGATGAAAAAGTATGTGACATTATGTTTGTATGTCAGAACAGCTGGTATGGGTATTCTCAACCTGAAGATGACCTAGGAAGGTTGAATCATTGTTCTCTCCCTATCAATAAGTGTTACTACCCATCCCAGCCGTTCTGAGATACATTTTTATTTCAAGTGGGTTTCTCGTCACCAAAGATATTGTTTTAATAATTTATTATTGACAAATCATGTTTTTAACAGAAAGTAACTCTGGACCGTCTTTCTTCTTTAGTGTTTAAACAGAATATGTCACTTACCACTAGAATGTCTTAGTGGTCATTAATACGGTAAATTATTAGTTAAAACTAATTACGTACAAAGTGCTCGCTAAATTGTTTGAAATAGGTTTATTTTCAAGGAAACTTTTTAAAAAGATATGTTCTGGACGTATTGTTAGAGAGACATCAGCACATCGTCGGGTCTAACAAGTCCACATGATTAGCGTGAAGCTAATACGTGTTGTTCGATTTCCGATACATCTTTAACAATTCATATCCGGTGATATGGCCATGAAGTCATTATAAGAGAAACTGTCTGATCACACTATTCAGTCAAACAAAACGTTCTTAAGAGTTGGTGCTGGGTGGTGTTAGCAAGACACTTTCCCTTTAGACTATTAGTTCAAAATAAGAGAAGGCGAGTAATGTTGGTGTTAAATTTAGAGTAAACTCTGAAAACAATTTTCTAGTAGAAATGCAAATACACTCATAAGACAGAAAGCCACATTTGAAGATAATTAAAGTTTCTAATCCTGCAGTACCTGGTTCACTTCTTGTCCAAATAAACCTTCCTTAATTAATTAAAATATAGTAAAAAACAACGTTTCTACCTTCTCAGGTCATCTTGAGGTTAAAACCTGTCTTTGTTAACACGAAGATGACCTAAGAATTTCGTAACGTTATTCTGTAGTTTATTTTAATTAAAGTTCTTGTACCCCTTACCAGCTGTAGTGAGAATACATTTTACCTTAATGTGGGTTTCACATCATCACCAAACCTTCTTTCCAAACTGCAGGCCATGAACACATTATAATTGTAATGATCAAATCAAACAATTGACACTATTTACAAACAGTAGTAGAGGTTAACTTAGTTGATGTGTATCTCAAGTACATACAGTTAAACTTTCTAATTTTATACTTTATGTGGAATATGAATGATGGCATCCATATTGAAGATAACATAGTTGACGTGTATCTCCACTAAACAGAATTAAAGTTTCATGTTCTACACGTTCTGTAGAAGTAGGAGTGATGGCATTCATGTTATATATTTAAAAACGGCTGGTATTGGTAGAGAAGCCCTTTATAAATATGTAATTTTCTCTACAAGAGGATTTTTTCGTCATCACGGATGATGGTATTCATAGTCAGGGTAACTTAGTTGATGTATATCTCAAATAAACATAATAAACGTTTCTAATTCTACACTTGCTGTAGACGTAAGAATGATGGCAACTATGCTCAAGGTAATTTAGTTGATTTGTATATTTACTAAACATAATTAAAGTTTCTAATTCTAAACTTTCTGTAGAAGTATGAGTGATTTCAATCATAGTTAAGGTAACTTTGTTGATGTGTATCTCTAGTAAACATATTTAGAATTACTAATTTTATACTTTCTGTAGAAGTAGGAGTGATGACATCAAGGTAACTTTGTTGATGTGTATCTCTAGTAAACATATTTAGAATTACTAATTTTATACTTTCTGTAGAAGTAGGAGTGATGACATCAAGGTAACTTTGTTGATGTGTATCTCTAGTAAACATATTTAGAATTACTAATTTTATACTTTCTGTAGAAGTAGGAGTGATGACATCAAGGTAACTTTGTTGTGTGTATCTCTAGTAAATATAATTAAAATTACTAATTTTATACTTTCTGTAGAAGTAGGAGTGATGACATCAAGGTAACTTTGTTGATGTGTATCTCTAGTAAACATATTTAGAATTATTAATTTTATACTTTCTGTAGAAGTAGGAGTGATGACATCAAGGTAACTTTGTTGATGTGTATCTCTAGTAAACATATTTAGAATTACTAATTTTATACTTTCTGTAGAAGTAGGAGTGATGACATCAAGGTAACTTTGTTGTGTGTATCTCTAGTAAATATAATTAAAATTACTAATTTTATAATTTCTGTAGAAGTAGGAATGATGACATCCATAGTTAAGGTAATTTAGTTGACGTATAACTCTAGTAAACATAATTAAAGTATCTGATTCCACACGTTATGTAGAATACGAGTGATGACATCCAGAATCAAGGTAATATAGTTGATGTATAACTCTAGTAAACAAAATTAAAGTATCTGATTCTACACGTTCTGTAGAACTAAGAGCGATGACAACCATAGTCCAGGTAGGTTAGTTGATGCGTATCTTTAGTAAACCAAATTAAAGTTTTTAATTCTACACTTTCTGTAGAAATACAAGTGATGACAACCATACTCCAGGTAACTTAGTTGATGTATAACACTAGTAAACACAATTAAAGTTTGTAACCCTGTGCAGTTTTTGCCACAACTAGTTGATCTTAAGACAGTTATAGAATTTTATTTCTATTGTTAGAGTATTTATGATTTGTTTACATAATGTTTTTTTAATTTTTCTAATATCTTTAACCATGTTAATTTCAAAGTGCGTTCCAGTATCACATAATAGGCCAAACTCTTCTAAGTTTCTCATTCTATAAGAATCTTCTCAAAGATATGATCTAATAACACGTACAACAAATGAATAATTATTGGTCATTTATATTTAACTGTTGTATGATTTGATCACTTGTTCAACAAATAAATCATTAATGAATGATCATATTAAACTCACAGACAAGACCTAATTCTGTGACATTCTAACAAACTAGAGAAATATAGAACGTAATTTATCAAATTAAAGAAACACACAGAACTGTGTAAGAAACCATTACCAGTGAACAAACATCTGTCACAGATAACACTGGCTTTTATCATATTCAATATGTTTCTATCCTGACTAGTTACTGAATCAGGATGTCCAACTTTGAATGCCCCAGAAAATGGAGAATTATCTGGATTATGTTCCTCTGCCGTGACTGGAGATAAGTGTACGTTTTCCTGTCTAGAAGAATACCAACTAGTGGGAGAGTCAGAGTTGATATGTCTGGAGTCTGGCACTTGGTCTGGAACAACTCCGATTTGTAACAGTAAGAATGTTTTGTTTGGTTAACATGTTTGTCTTATCACTTTACTAAACTGATACAAGTATATAAGTTTACTTGTGTTAGATAGTTATAAAACAATTAGTGTTTTGTAAACATCGTAATAACCACTCATACAGGAAATAATACAGCGTGAAATAAAAGATATGAGTGATGTCAACCATATTTAAGATAACTTAGTTGATGTGAGTCTTTAGTAAAGAGATCTGACGTTTATAATTCTAAACTTTCTGTAGAAGTATGAGTGATGACATCCATAGTCAGGATAACTTAGCTGAAGTGTATCTCTAGTAAATAGAATTAAAGTTTCTAATTCTGTACAATTGTTGATAGAAGTAGTTAAAATTTTCTAAAACTTACTTCCATAATTAAAGTATTCAAAATTTATTTACAAATTAGTTGTTTTCTTCAGTTTTAATAAAAAAGTTAATTTAGTACATTTGATGTTGTGTGTTCCTGTGTAAATTATGATAAATTATTGTACAACCATTTTATTATTTCTTCTTGTATCACTTCTAAACAAGGAATTTTGTTAGAGTATCATTAAAGATAAGATCTATGTATTTGTTTAGCCTTCTGTGACACATTAGGCTTAACGATCTCACATTCTGCAGACGAGGGATTAAAGAAACAATATGGTGAGACTGTAGACGAAACATTGACCTTGGTATTAAATAACATCTGTGATAGTTATCAAATTATTTTTGTAAATTTAATATCTATTTTTAGAATTAGTTTCTGAATCAGGATGTCGAACTTTGAGTGCCCCAGAAAATGGAGAATTATCTGGATTATGTTCCTCTGCCGTGACTGGAGACAGGTGTACGTTCTCCTGTCTAGAAAACTACCAACTAGTAGGAGACTCAGAATTGATCTGTCTGGAGTCTGGCAGTTGGTCTGGGACAACTCCTACTTGTAACAGTAAGTATGTTTTGTTAACATTTTTGTTTTAACAATTTCCTAAACTGATACAAGTATATAAAATTACTTGTTTTAGATAGTTATAAAAACATTTAGTGTTTTGTAAACATCGTAATAACCATTCATACAGGAAATAATACAGAGTGAAATAAAAGACATCCTTACTTTTTGACGCATGAAATGATAAATGGTTATAAAAATAGTTAATGTTTTGTAAACATCGTAAAAACTATTTATAACGGAATAAAAGGAAAAGACATGCACATTTGAATTCACAAAGAAAACGATAAATTTAAACAAACAAACCTTTATTTTGTTATTTATGTTGTAATTGTGATTGTTTCCTAAGATAACACATTTATATAGTTAAAAGTTTGGTTAAGCGGGCAGAGAGCATGTATAAGACCTTTTATGAACATTTGGAAATTTCTCACCAACATACTAACCTGCCTTCATGGCGATTCTGTAGGTTTTAGGGGCTCCTTACTTAAATATTACGTGAAACATATGTCGAAAAATGATTATTTTAGATAATGCCAAAACGAAATGGAGAATTATTTCTCATTCTACTGATTTTACAAATGTTTCTATTCCAGTTCATTCATATTCTTATGTTTGAACATTATCTACAATGTTTCTATTCTGGTTTATTCATATTCTTATGTGTCACCTTTATATAAAATATTTCTATTCCAGTTCATTCATATTCTTATGTGTCACCTTTATATAAAATATTTCTATTCCAGTTCATTCATATTCTTATGTTTGAACATTATCTACAATGTTTCTATTCTGGTTTGTTCATATTCTTATGTTTCACTGTTATCTGCAATGTTTCTATTCACGTTTATTCATATTATGTTTCACCGTTATTAACAATGTTTCTGTTGCAGTTCATTCATATTCTTATGTGTCACCTTTATATAAAATATTTCTATTACAGTTTATTCATATTCTTATGTTTCACTTTGATCTACAATGTTTCTATTCCAGTTTATTCATTTTCTTATGTTTCACTGTTATCCACAATATTTCTATTCTGGTTTATTCATATGTCAATGTTTTACATTTACCTACAATGTTTCTATTACAGTTTATTTCTTTTCTTATGTATCACCTTTATATAAAATGTTTCTATTACAGTTTATTTCTTTTCTTATGTATCACCTTTATATAAAATGTTTCTATTACAGTTTATTCATATTCTTATGTTTCACTGTTATCTACAATGTTTCTATTCCAGTTTATTCATATTATGTTTCACCATTATCTACAATGTTTCTATTCTGGTTTGTTCATATTCTTATGTTTCACTGTTATCTGCAATGTTTCTATTCACGTTTATTCATATTATGTTTCACCGTTATCAACAATGTTTCTGTTGCAGTTTATTCATACTCCTATGTTTCGTCTTTATCTACAATATTTCTATTCTGATTTATTTATATTCTTATGTTTCACCTTTATGTACAATGTTTCTATTCTGGTTTATCTATATTCTTATGTTTCACCTTTATCTATAATGTTTCTATTCTGGTTTATTTATATTCTTATGTTTCACCTTTGTTTACAATGTTTCTATTACAGTTTATTCATATTCTTATGTTTCACCTTTATCTACAATGTTTCTAGTCTGGTTTATTCATATTTTTATGTTTCACCTTTATCTATAAAGCTTCTATTCTGGTTTATTCATATTCTTATGTTTCACCTTTATCTACAATGTTTCTAGTCTGGTTTATTCATATTCCTATGTTTCGCCTTTATCTACAATGTTTCTGTTCTGATTTATTCATATTCTTATGTTTCACCTTCATCTACAATGCTTTAAGTTTTCAGCATATTTCTTAATATTTCCACTTTATTACTTTCTGTCTTCAGTTCAACAGTCCTACTGTCCAGCAATTACTGCTCCTGAAAATAGAGAAATAGCAGGATCATGTTTATTTTAATATCACATTTGGAAGTATCTATATAATAATAATGATAATTTTCACTGTATCTTAGAGAAATACAATTGGATACAAATATAGATACAAAATCTGTAACCACTATTATTAAACTAAACTTTAAATATTTCCTCTCTGTCACTGTTATATCTTCAGTTCAACAGTCCTACTGTCCAGTTATCACTGCTCCTGAAAATGGAGAAATAGCAGGAATATGTTCAGCTGCAGTGACAGGAGATCGATGTACGTTCTCCTGTGTAGGAGACTACCAACTAGTTGGAGTCTCAGATTTGACCTGTTTGGACACTGGAAGTTGGTCTGGAGAAACTCCAACATGTGAACGTAAGTTATATTTTTCACATTTATCGTGAACACTTTGTAGTAACAGACCAGATTATTCAGTGTTTAGACTTGAATAAATATATGAACTAGACTAGTGTAACAATACGTAACAAGAATATGGTGTTCAAGCCAACTTGTAGAAAATTATAGGTGAAGCAACTTTCGATAAAACTATTTTCAACCCTTCAACTGTGATATGTCTGAGTTACAGTGTAGCCGCCATCTTGATTTCATATCAGAACACGTGAATGAGAAAGTGTTATTCTAAGTATTCCTTATAAATAAACTCGAACTTTTTGTAGTTTCATAACACTAAATAATGTTTATGTACATATTTTAGATTCAATTTTACATAACCTTTTCTATTAGTTTAGAAACTACTTTCATTGTTATGGTAATATGATAAGGAAATTTACTCCAAATCCTTTCTTACTAAACCCCGAACCAACTCTCATGTAGATATGTATTCATTCACTACTATCATAATCTGGATTTATTCATTTTTTTTTTAGTTACACAATCAGGTTGTCCACCCTTAAGTGCCCCAGAAAATGGAGAATTATCTGGATTCTGTTCGTCTGCCGTAACTGGAGATAGGTGTATGTTTTCCTGTCTAGAAGAGTACCAACTAGTAGGAGACTCAGAGTTGATATGTCTGGAGTCTGGCAGTTGGTCTGGAACAACTCCTACTTGTAACAGTAAGAATGTTTTGTTTGGTTAACATGTTTGTCTTATCAATTTACTAAACTGATACAAGTGTATAAGTTTACTTGTTTTAGATAGTTATAAAAACAATTGGTGTTTTGTAAACATCGTAATAACCATTCATACAGGAAATAATACACCGTGAAATAAAAGATATGAGTGATGTCAACCATAATTAAGATAAATTAGTTGATATGTGTCTTTTGTAAAGAGATCTGACGTTTATAATTCTAAACTTTCTGTAGAAGTATGAGTGATGACATCCATCACAATGTTTATCGACAATGTTTCTATTACAGTTTATTTCTTTTCTTATGTATCACCTTTATATAAAATATTTCTATTACAGTTTATTCATATTCTTATGTTTCACCTTGATCCACAATGTTTATATTCCGGTTTATTCATATCCTTATGTTTCACCGTTATCTACAATGTTTCTATTCTGGTTTTTTGATATATTCTTATGTTTCACCTTTATCGACAATGTTTCTATTACAGTTTATTTCTTTTCTTATGTATCACCTTTATCTACAATGTTACTATTTTGCTTTATTCATATTCTTATGTTTCACTGTTATCTACAATGTTTCTATTCCGGTTTATTCATATTATGTATCACCTTAATATAAAATGTTTCTATTACAGTTTATTCATATTCTTATGTTTCACTGTTATCTACAATGTTTCTATTCCGGTTTATTCATATTATGTTTCACCGTTATCTACAATGTTTTTATTCTGGTTTGTTCATATTCTTATGTTTCACTGTTATCTGCAATGTTTCTATTCACGTTTATTCATATTATGTTTCACCGTTATTAACAATGTTTCTGTTGCAGTTTATTCATACTCCTATGTTTCGTCTTTATCTACAATATTTCTATTCTGATTTATTTATATTCTTATGTTTCACCTTTATGTACAATGTTTCTATTCTGGTTTATCTATATTCTTATGTTTCACCTTTATCTATAATGTTTCTATTCTGGTTTATTTATATTCTTATGTTTCACCTTTATTTACAATGTTTCTATTACAGTTTATTTAAATTTTTATGTTTCACCTTTATCTACAATGTTTCTAGTCTGGTTTATTCATATTTTTATGTTTCATCTTTATCTATAAAGTTTCTATTCTGGTTTATTCATATTCCTATGTTTTGCCTTTATCTATAATGTTTCTATATTGGTTTATTCATATTCCTATGTTTCGCCTTTATCTACAATGCTTTAAGTTTTCAGCATTCCATATCTGGTATTTTATTGAATGTTGAGATGGTTAAACAAGCGTTAGACATTAGGTTCCTATTACACTTCGAATGACCAATCTTTTTACTTATGACTAATTTTATATAATAATTAAGACAGTTTTACTATAATTTGTACAAAAATTTTGGCTCGTGTATCGTCACAAAATCTTTAACTTCTAGTATGTAGAAACAAGTTCTCAATATTTCCACTTTATTACTTTCTGTGTTCAGTTCAACAGTCCTACTGTCCATCAATCACTGCTCCTGAAAATGGAGAAATAGCAGGAATATGTTCAGCTGCAGTGACAGGAGATCGATGTACGTTCTCCTGTGTAGGAGACTACCAACTAGTTGGAGTCTCAGATTTGACCTGTTTGGACACTGGAAGTTGGTCTGGAGAAAGTCCAACATGTGAACGTAAGTTATATTTTTCACATTTATCGTGAACACTTTGTAGTTACAGACCAGATTATTCAGTGTTTAGACTTGAATAAATATATGAACTAGACTAGTGTAACAATATGTAACAAGAATATGGTGTTCAAGCCAACTTGTAGAAAATTATAGGTAAAGCAACTTTCGATAAAACTATTTTCAACACTTCAACTGTGATATGTCTGAGTTACAGTGTAGCCGCCATCTTGATTTCATATCAGAACACGTGAATGAGAAAGTGTTATTCTCAGTATTCCTTATAAATAAACTCGAACTTTTTGTAGTTTCATAACACTAAATAATGTTAATGTACATATTTTAGATTCAATTTTACATAACCTTTTCTATTAGTTTAGAAACTACTTTCATTGTTATGGTAATATGATAAGGAAATGTACTCCAAATCCTTTCTTACTAAACCCCGAACCATCCCTCATATAGATATGTATTCATTCACTACTATCATAATCTGGATTTATTCTTTTTTTTTTTAGTTACACAATCAGGTTGTCCACCCTTAAGTGCCCCAGAAAATGGAGAATTATCTGGATTCTGTTCGTCTGCCGTGACTGGAGATAGGTGTATGTTTTCCTGTCTAGAAGAGTACCAACTAGTAGGAGACTCAGAGTTGATATGTCTGGAGTCTGGCAGTTGGTCTGGAACAACTCCTATTTGTAACAGTACGAAACTTTCCTTTTGTTAACATTTTCATCTTACCACTTTCCCAAACTGATAGAAGTGTATAAGTTAACTTGTTATACATAGTTATCAAATCACATATAAACTTAATTTGTAAACATCATATTAAACATTCGTAACGAAAATAACAGAGAAAAGAAAATATATATTTATTTTTTCACGTATCAAACAAATTTACAAATTCCTCGTATGATTACAAAATCATCACATATTCAGATTACTGTGACTTATATCACTCAGTTTAAATTGTTTATATCATTTAGAAGTAGAACAAAAGTTTCCAATTCTATTCGTTCTGTAGAAGTACGAGTGATGGCAACTTTCGTGAAGGTAACTCAGTTTATGTGTATATCAAGTAAACAGAATTAAACTTTCTAATTCTTTAGAGTCGTTGGAAGAAGTAGTTAACATTTTCTAAAACTTACTTCCATAATTAAAGTATTCAAAATTTATTTACAAATTAGTTGTTTTCTTCAGTTTTAATAAAAAAGTTAATTTAGTACATTTGATGTTGTGTGTTCCTGTGTAAATTATGATAAATTATTGTAAAACCATTTTATTATTTCTTCTTGTATCACTTCTAAACAAGGAATTTTGTTAGAGTATCATTAAAGATAAGATCTATGTATTTGTTTAGCCTTCTGTGACACATTAGGCTTAACGATCTCACATTCTACAGACAAGAGATTAAAGAAACAATATGGTGAGACTGTAGAAGAAACATTGACCTTGGTATTAAATAACATCTGTGATAGTTATGAAATTATTTTTGTAAATTTAATATCTATTTTTACAATTAGTTACTGAACCAGGATGTCCAACTTTGAGTGCCCCAGAAAATGGAGAATTATCTGGATTCTGTTCGTCTGCTGTGACTGGAGACAGGTGTACTTTCTCCTGTCTACAAGACTACCAACTAATAGGAGACTCAGAGCTGATCTGTCTGGAATCTGGCAGTTGGTCAGGAACAACTCCAACTTGTAACAGTAAGAATGTTTTGTTTTGTTAACATTTTCATCTTACCACTTTCATAAACCGATACAATCATATCCGTTTACTTGTTATACATAGTTATCAAAACGCTTGTAAACTTATTTTGTAAATATCATATTAGCTATTCATAATGAAACTAACAGAGCAAAAGAAAATATATATTTATTTTTTCACATATCAAACAATAAATTTACAAATTACTATGGATCTGTTTGTAGTCTGGCGGTTGGTTTAGAACAACTCCTACTTATAACAGTAAGAATGTTTTGTTATTTATGTTGTAATTGTGTTCGTTTCTTAAGATAACACATTTATATAGTTAAAAGTTTGGTTAAGTGGGCAGAGAGCATGTATAAGACCTTTTATGAACATTTGGAAATTTCTCACCAAGATCACTGACCTGCCCTCATGGCCATTTTGTAGTTTTTAGGGGCTCCTTACTTAAATATGGCGTGAAACATATGTCGAAAAATGATTATTTTAGATAATGCCAAAACGAAATGGAAAATTATTTCTCATTCTACTGATTTTACAAATGTTTCTATTCCAATTTATTCATATTCTTATGTTTCAACATTATCTACAAGGTTTCTATTTCAATTTATTCATATTCTTAGGTTTCAACATTATATACAATGTTTCTGTTCTGGGTTTTTCATATTCTTATGTTTCTCCTTTATCTACAACTTTTCTATTCCAGTTTATTCATATTTTTATATTTCACCTTTATCTACAATCTTTCTATTCTGATTTATTCATATTCTTATGTTTCATCGTTATCTACAATGTTTCTATTCTGGTTTATTCATATTCTTATATTTGAACATTATCTACAATGTTTCTATTCTGGTTTATTCATATTCTTATGTTTCATCGTTATCTACCATGTTTCTATTCTGGTTTATTCATATTCTTATGTTTCACCTTGATCTACAATGTTTCTATTCTGGTTTATTCATATTCTTATGTGTCACCTTTATTTACGATATTTCTATTACAGTTTATTCATATTCTTATGTTTGAACATTATCTACACTGTTTCTATTACAGTTTATTTCTATTCTTATATATCACCTTTATATAAAATGTTTCTATTACAGTTTATTCATATTCTTATGTTTCACCTTTATATAAAATGTTTCTATTACGGTTTATTCATATTATGTTTCACCGTTATCTACAATGTTTCTATTCTGGTTTGTTCATATTCTTATGTTTCACTGTTATCTGCAATGTTTCTATTCACGTTTATTCATATTATGTTTCACCGTTATTAACAATGTTTCTGTTGCAGTTTATTCATACTCCTATGTTTCGTCTTTATCTACAATATTTCTATTCTGATTTATTTATATTCTTATGTTTCACCTTTATGTACAATGTTTCTATTCTGGTTTATCTATATTCTTATGTTTCACCTTTATCTATAATGTTTCTGTTCTGGTTTATTTATATTCTTATGTTTCACCTTTATCTATAATGTTTCTGTTCTGGTTTATTTATATTCTTATGTTTCACCTTTATTTACAATGTTTCTATTACAGTTTATTTAAATTTTTATGTTTCGCCTTTATCTACAATGTTTCTGTTCTGATTTATTCATATTCTTATGTTTCACCTTCATCTACAATGCTTTAAGTTTTCAGCATTCCATATCTGGTATTTTATTGAATGTTGAGATGGTTAAACAAGCGTTAGACATTAGGTTCCTATTACACTTCGAATGACCAATCTTTTTACTTATAACTAATTTTATATAATAATTAAGACAGTTTTATTATAACTTGTACAAAAAATTTTGGCTCGTGTATCGTCACAAAATCTTTAACTTCTAGTATGTAGAAACAAGCTCTGAATATTTCCACTTTATTACTTTCTGTCTTCAGTTCAACAGTCCTACTGTCCAGCAATCACTGCTCCTGAAAATGGAGAAATAGGAGGAATATGTTCAGCTGCAGTGACAGGAGATCGATGTACGTTCTCCTGTGTAGGAGACTACCAACTAGTTGGAGTCGCAGATTTGACCTGTTTGGACACTGGAAGTTGGTCTGGAGAAAGTCCAACATGTGAACGTAAGTTATATTTTTCACATTTATCGTGAACACTTTGTAGTTAGAGACCAGATTATTCAGTGTTTAGACTTGAATAAATATATGAACAAGACTAGTGTAACAATATGTAACAAGAATATGGTGTTCAAGCCAACTTGTAGAAAATTATAGGTGAAGCAACTTTCGATAAAACTATTTTCAACACTTCAACTGTAATATGTCTGAGTTACAGTGTAGCCGCCATCTTGATTTCATATCAGAACACGTGAATGAGAAAGTGTTATTCTAAGTATTCCTTATAAATAAACTCGAACTTTTTGTAGTTTCATAACACTAAATAATGTTTATGTACATATTTTAGATTCAATTTTACATATCCTTTTCTATTAGTTTAGAAAGTACTTTCATAGTTACGGTAATATGACAAGGAAATGTACTCCAAATCCTTTCTTACTAAACCCCGAACCATCCCTCATATAGATATGTATTCATTCACTACTATCATAATCTGGATTTATTCATTTCTTTTTTAGTTACACAATCAGGTTGTCCACCCTTAAGTGCCCCAGAAAGTGGAGAATTATCTGGATTCTGTTCGTCTGCCGTGACTGGAGATAGGTGTATGTTTTCCTGTCTAGAAGAGTACCAACTAGTAGGAGACTCAGAGTTGATATGTCTGGAGTCTGGCAGTTGGTCTGGAACAACTCCTACTTGTAACAGTAAGAATGTTTTGTTTGGTTAACATGTTTGTCTTATCAATTTACTAAACTGATACAAGTGTATAAGTTTACTTGTTTTATATAGTTATAAAAACAATTAGTGTTTTGTAAACATCATAATAACCATTCATACATAAAATAATACAGCGTGAAATAAAAGATATTTTAATTAAGATAACTTAGTTGATGTGTGTTTTTAATAAAGAGATCTGACGTTTATAATTCTAAAATTTCTGTAGAAGTATGAGTGATGACATCCATAGTCAGGATAACTTAGCTGAAGTGTATCTCTAGTAAATAGAATTAAAGTTTCTAATTCTGTACAATTGTTGATAGAAGTAGTTATAATTTTCTAAAACTTACTTCCATAATTAAAGTATTTAAGATTTATTTACAAATTCGTTGTTTTCTTCAATTTTAATAAAAAAGTTAATTCAGTAAATTTGACGTTGTGTGTTCTAGTTTAAATTATGATAAATTATTGTACAACCATTTTATTATTTCTTCTTGTATCACTTCTAAACAAGGAATTTTGTTAGAGTGTCATTAAATATAAAATCTATGTATTTGTTTAGCCCTCTGTGACACATTAGGCTTAACGGTCTCACATTCTACAGATGAGAGAATTAAAGAAACAATATGGTGAGACTGTAGAAGAAACATTGACCTTGGTATTAAATAACATCTGTCATAGTTATGAAATTATTTTTGTAAATTTAATATCTATTTTTACAATTAGTTACTGAATCAAGATGTCCAACTTTGAATGCTCCAGAAAAAGGAGAATTATCTGGATTCTGTTCGTCTGCCGTAACTGGAGATAGGTGTATGTTTTCCTGTTTAGAAGAGTACCAACTAGTAGGAGACTCAGAGTTGATATGTCTGGAGTCTGGCAGTTGGTCTGGAACAACTCCTACTTGTAACAGTAAGAATGTTTTGTTAGTTGATGACAGTTGTTTTGGAACAACTCCTGTTTGTAACAGGGAACCTTTCTAATACCTGCCGATAGAGTGACCTTTCGGTGGTTTTCTTTGTACAGACATCACAGGCTCTGTGATGGACGAATGCATGGAGGGATGGCACTGTTGGTTGATCAGCATGTTCGCACCCTGTCTTTGCCACTCAACCCACCCTTGGAGGTTGTCGCCATTCGGGTTTCGTTAGGTCATGCCATCACTGTTTGTTCTCTTTACCTTTTTTTTGGAGAGACCTATGATCAGTCAGACCTTAATGTTGTCATTGAACAGTTGTCGTCTCCTATTTTATTCCTAATGGACTTTAACGGACATCATCCCCTCTAGGGAAGTGCTGATATTGATAGAAGGGGTCGCTCTGTAGAACGTATTCTCTCTGATCATTACTGGTTTTTCTACTTATTTTCATGCACCTAGTCAGTCCTTTACTGCTGTAGATCTCTCAATTTGCTCCCCTTCACAATTCTCCCACTTTTCATGGAGGGTTGACAGTGATTATTTTCCTATAATTTTGAGAGAGACTAGCTGTGGTTGATGCAACCTGACCTGTGTGCTCTGGTGGAAGCTGGATCAATCAAACTGTCCCTTTTTCACTTCTTTCACAGAACTTGATCTTGCCATCATCTGTAAATCATCAGTAGACAACTGTGTGGCAGCAGTAACTGACTGTATTATACAAGCAGTTGCTCAGTGTATTCCTAAAACCTCAACACATTTCCCACAATATCCTTGTCCATAGTGGAAACCTGCCTGCCACATGGCGCGGAATGCTCAAAAACTGGCCTGGGATTCTTCTTTTGTAGGTATCCCACACTCTCGCACCACATTGCTTTCCAGCAGGCCTATGCACATGCTTGTTGACTAAGACGTCAAAGCCAGAAGGAATCTTGAATTAAGTTCGCAACCAGCTTTTCTTCTACCACCTGTTCCAAAGTCATATGGGACAAGATTCGAAAGGTCAGTGGGCAATATAATTCTGTCCCCCTTTCGATCTTGCTCTATGATGGCCAGGATCTGATACTCTAGGTGAAAGCTTTTGCTGGGTATCTGGCACTTCTGCTCCTACTTCCATCTTCTTAGTCATCAAGAATAGGGCAGAGCGATCACCTCTTTCCTTTCGAGCTGATTGTCTCTATGACTATAATCATCCCTTTACACTGGTGGATCTCAAACTGGCCCTTAGTTGATCTGGCAGTACATCAGTTGGACCTGATGATATACACTTTGAAATGCTGCGCCATCTATCTCCTGCTTCTCTTGCTATCCTTCTGGTTGTTTTTAACCGGATCTGGCTGGAGAATGTTTTTCCTGATGCCTGGCGCCAGGCTATTGTCCTGCCTTTCTCCAAGCTTGTAAGGATTCCAAGATTCCTTCAAACTTCCGTCCAATTGATTTGACGAGCTGTCTCTGTAAGACCTTAGAAAGGATGGTTAATGTCGTCTTGTTTGGTTCCTCGAATCAAACAACCTCCTCTCTCCCACCCTGTGTGGGTTCCGACAACAGTGGACCACTTGAAACGTCACTCAGAGAAGCCTTTCTCAAACGATAACATCTTGTTCTTCCACATTGAGAAGGCATATGATATAACATGGAGGTATGGCATTTTGGTTACGCGGCCATTTGCCCATTTTAATTAAGAAAATTTTAATGGACATTAGATTCCGAGTTCGTGTGGGTTCGACACTTTCCAGTTCTTTTGTACAGGAACTTGGGGTCCCTCAGGGCTATGTTTTGAATGTTACACTTTTCAGTATAAAGATAATTGCCATCACTGAACGACTTCCTCTCACTGTTGCAAATAGGCTCTATGTCGACGACTTTCACATCTCGTGTCAGTCATTGAGCATGAGGTATATTGAGCAACAGCTTCAGACTGCTCTCAATCGTTTACTGAAGTGAACCACAGTAAATGGCTGTAACTTCTCTCTCTCTCCCTCTAAACCCGTTTGCATGCACTTTTGCTGCCAACGGGTATTCACCCTGATCCTGAACTCCGTAACAGTAAAGTTGTGCTGCCTATGATACCTGAGGCAAAGTTCTTGGGGCTTACCTTTGACAGTAAGCTGACCTTCATACCACACATCAAACAGCTACGGGTCAAATATACAAGAGTACTGAACATCCTCAATTTTCTCTCTTCCACCACTTGGGGAGCAGATCGATGTTCTATGCTAAAGATATATCGTTCTTATATTCAATCGAAACTCGACTATGAACCACTGGTCTATGGCTCTGCTAGTATGTCGACGTTAAAGATGCTGGACCCTATTCATCATCAAGGCTCTGCACCTGGGCTTTCCACACTTCCCCAGTTCAAAAGTTATACATCAAGTCTCATGAACCTTCTTTGCACCTTCGCCATTTCCAACTGTCTTTACTATATACTTCGAAACTTTGTTCATTACCAAAGTATCCTATCTGGGGTTGTGTTTTCCTTTCTCTCCGGGCCATACTTTTTCAAAACAGATGATCTGTCATTGCTCTTTTTGGCCTTCGCATCCAGGTGCAATTGAATGAATTGGGTCTTTCCTTGGATAACATTGTTGTATCCACTTGTCAACCCATCTCTTCATGGCTTCTTACGGTCCCTAAATGTGACCTATCTTTAAGCTATCTCAGAAAGGCAGATACGCCCGATTGGAAATACTGTCTGTTATTTGCTGAACATCCTTCAAACCATCCTTCCACTCCTATTTATACAGGTGGTTCAAAATCAGGTGGCTGTGTGGGCTCTGCCATGGTTTATTGTGGTTCGGTGGTTGCGTGGAGAATCCCCTCTACAGCTTCTGTGTTCACTGCTGAACTGTACGTCATTTCTCTTGCCCTAGATCACTTAGAAGCTGAGCAGTATTCAAAGTGCACTATTTATACTGACTCCCTTAGTTCTCTGCTAGCCCTCGAATCGCTTCACATTAGCTCCTCGCTAGTACAGCGGTATATCTCCGGATTTATAACAGTAAACTCAGAGGTTCGAGTCCCCTCTGTGGGCTCAGCAGATAGCCCGATGTGGCTTTGCTCTAAGAAAACACACACGCTTCACGTTAGTTCACACTGTTCTCGCCGATATTCAAAACCGACTGGCCCATTTCTCTTTGACATCTACTTCTACCCAGTTTTCTGGATACCGGGCTACGTTGGTATTCGCGGGAACGAGCTCGCCGACACTGCAGCTAAGTTTATCTGCTCTGGCGCTATCACTGCTGTGCCTGTCCCATACATGGACTATGGTCCTGTATTCAAGGCTCAGATCCATGCTAGCTGGCAGTCGACTTGGAGTGAGCAACATAAAAACAAGCTTTTCCAAATAAAACACTTTTCTGGACTTTGGCCATCTTGCTTCCTCAAGGATCGGAAAGAGGAAGTTGTTCTAACTAGACTACGCATTGGTCACAGTTTTTTAACTCATCGTTTTCTTTTATCTGGAACTGTTGTACCAATGTGTAGTTTGTGTAACACTCAGGTCACAATAAGTCACATCTTACTGTCTTCCTGTTGTCATGACTCTTAACGACGGCATCATTTTAAACATGTTTTGTCCCAAGGTTTGTCAATAATTATTGGCGATGGTGACACTGTTCACCTTGGAAATGTTTTTAGTTTTTTAAAGGCCTTTAATCTTTTTAATGCTATTTAAGTTTTTTAATTTATATATTACACCTTTTTAATGTGGTTCCCTTTTACAAATCACAGTACATCTAGTTCGATTTGATATTAGATAATGGCTGTAAAGTCAAATAACTCAAACCAGGACTTGAAAGGTCAACTTCCGGTGACTAACACTGCTGTTTGAACAACCTGTCAGGGCCTGGCATGGCCTAGCGCGTTAAGGTGTGCGCTTCCGTAATCTGAGGGTCGCGGGTTCGCGCCCGAGTCGCGCCAAAACATGCTCGCCCTCCCAGCCGTGGGGGCGTTATAATGTGACGGTCAATCCCACTTTTCGTTGGTAAAAGAGTAGCCCAAGAGTTGGCGGTGGGTGGTGATGACTAGCTGCCTTCCCTCTAGTCTTACACTGCTAAATTAGGGACGGCTAGCACAGATAGCCCTCGAGTAGCTTTGTGCGAAATTCCAAAACAAACAAACAAACTACCTGTTAGTCATCCTGGCAAGTTATTATTAAAATTTTGGCAAAAGTCTTTTAAAACTTTTATTACTTTACTTTGTGAAAATGGCCATAACGTCAAATAACTTGGAACCAGGACTGGAAAGGCCAACTTCAGGTGACTGACAGTGGTTTTTGTACTTACCTGTTAGTCTTTCTGGTGAGATGTGATAATTACAGTTATGCTGCAGAAAGTCCTTTACAACTTGTGTTACTGTAGTTTTTCTCTTACTGCTGTAGACTAAATGTAAACATTGGTTTTTATGTTTTAAGTTTGTTTTATTTTACCTTAATGTCCTATTATGAATTTACTAGATTTACCTCAACTTTTTACGGATGTTTGTTGCAGATAGCCTAGCTGCTTTGTGTCATAAAACACCAAGTCAACAAACCAACCATAATTCTTGAAAGTCCCCAATAAACTAGATAAAAAATGTACTGGTATAAACATATTAAGCTTAAAACTAATATTTAATGACAACCTCTGATAACCACAGCAGTATGTCTTTGGACTTACAATGCTAGAATCCAGGTTTTGATACCCGTGGTGGGCAAAGCACAGATATCCCATTGTGTAGCATTGTGCTTAACTTGAAAACGAAACAAGTGCTGTGTTTCGTGTATCCCAGCCAGAGTGATGAGCTCTGGATTGAGCGATACTCATTGTTGGTAATGGACATAGAGAGTATAGTGTGGATATAATATCCTTGTTATACACACTATACTGATCCTTGAAAATCTCTAGGTGCAGAATGTATTTATAAATACCTGCAATATGTGTTACTTTCATATAAGTATAATTAATTTTTAGAAAACACAAATTTTCACTTCATGTTCCCACTGACAAATTTACAATGTTAGTGGACTCTGTAAAACACCTGGTTATTAAACACTATGTTTCACTTGAATCTGTTAGTGGACTCTGTAAAACACCTGATTATATATATATTAAACAATATGTGTCACTTGAATCTGTTAGTGGACACTGTAAGATACCTGGTTATTCAACAATATGTTTCGTTTGAATCTGTTAGTGGACACTGTAAGATACCTGGTTATTAAACACTATGTTTCACTTGAATCTGTTAGTGGACACTGTAAGATACCTGGTTATTAAACAATATGTTTCACTTGATACTAGAATCTGTTAATGGACTGTGTAAGATACCTAGTTATTCAACAATATGTTTCAGTTGAATCTATTAGATATCTGGTTATTAAACACTATGTTTCACTTGAATCTGTTAGTGGACACTGTAAGATACCTGGTTATTAAACAATATGTTTCACTTGATACTAGAATCTGTTAGTGGACAGTGTAAGATACCTAGTTATTAAACACTATGTTTCACTTGAATTTGTTAGTGGACACTGTAAGGTACCTGGTTATTAAACAATATGTTTCACTTGATACTAGAATCTGTTAGTGGACTGTGTAAGATACCTAGTTATTCAACAATATGTTTCAGTTGAATCTGTTAGTGGACACTGTAAGATACCTGGTTATTAAACACTATGTTTCACTTGAATCTGTTAGTGGACACTGTAAGATACCTGGTTATTAAACAATATGTTTCACTTGATACTAGAATCTGTTAATGGACAGTGCAAGATACCTAGTTATTCAACAATATGTTTCAGTTGAATCTGTTAGTGGACTCTGTAAGATACCTGGTTATTAAACACTATGTTTCACTTGAATCTGTTAGTGGACACTGTAAGATACCTGGTTATTAAACAATATGTTTCATTTGATACTTGAATCTATTAATGGACAGTGCAACATACGTGGTTATGAAACAATATTTCACTTGAATCTGTTAGTGGATATTGTAAGATACCTAGTTGTTAACGGGATCAGTTATTCCATCAAACAAATTTCTTTAAATGTACTGATTACATGATATCGTGAGATTACATTCTTATTAAATATTATTGTCCAAATATATAGTTTAGTTAGTACCAGTTATTTCTACATAGAGATATGAAGGTAAGATTGATAAACAATATCTATGATAGGAAATAATGACATTCTATATAATAAACAGCATAACCAATAATATTAACTGACACAGCACTAAATATTGAATACTTTAAAAAAATACACACAAACACTAGATGTTGGCTTGTAGAACTAAATTTCTTTGAAAATTATAAATTCAGTACAACATGAATGTTTTATTCTTTGTAATGTAACACATTAATGTGTAATGTGTCTTTTCCAAAATAAGGCCTGAAATTAACACCGAGAGCATCAAAGTCTAACATACCGTTGGTGTGAACGTGCTTTGTAGTTACTTTTGAAAAATGTATACACCGGATAGGTAAAGTGAAGGAAAAGTATAATTGGACCACATTCAGGTCCTTACATTACATAGGCACACAACAGTATGTCTAATAAATAAACTTAAGGATTCCGAAAATTCTATAATTTTGAAGTGTGCGTTTAATAGTTTTCACAATGATATAGGTCCAACTTGTTTGTTTTTGGTTGATTTCAGGATTACTGATGAAGGGTGAGATTCTCCAAAATTATATAAAACATGTTGATCAATGTGTAGCTTGAGCTAAACCTCCCTTGAGTTTAGGCTTAGAGGCTAAACAGTTTTTGTAACAATAAGTTTATTTATTGAAGCAATACATTGTTAGCATTGTAGGATAAACCTTGGCCAAAATAGTGAAAAACATGTTATGAAAAACAAACGACTTTTATTATCATTTTCTATGTGTTTTTCTAGTTACAAAATCAGAATGTCCAACTTTGAGTGCCCCAGAAAATGGAAAATTATCTGGATTGTGTTCATCTGCTGTGACTGGAGACAGGTGTAAGTTTTCGTGTCTAGAAAAGTACCAACTGGTAGGAAATCCAGGGTTGATCTGTTTGGAGTCTGGTAGTTGGTCTGGAACAACTCCTACTTGTAACAGTGAGAATGCTTTGCTATTTATGTTGTTACTGTACTCCTTTCCTAAGATGATTCATGTTTGGCAGGCTTAGAAAGAACATCTATAACACGAATAGGATCTTTCATGGACATTTGGAAGTTTCTTTTCTGACCAAAATTGCTGACCTGTCCTGTGGTGTCCAGTTATAAAATGAAATTTTTTTTCCATTGCATATATGTTATACTCTGATGAAAATGACAATAACTGTATGAGGTCAAAGTTCATGGATCTTCTTCAGAATATGCTACTGTCCTCTTTATTCCCTTTTCAACTCTGTCAACATGACTTACATCCAGTTTAAGTGACAGCAGAAGAGATCAGTTCCTTAGAAACTATTGTGATTACTAGACCTATCGCTAAGGGATGCTGGTATTGTCACTGTACATACCGTCGTTAAAAATCAAATCAGAAAATTGAAGAAAGTTAAAATGGACAACTAAGTATAAATACTTAGTTACAGCTTGTGGTTCATTATTAGAAGAGGATTCTTCTTATAGTCAAAGTTGATATCAAGTGGAAACAGTAATTATTAGAGAGAAAGAACTTATACACTTGGTAAAAAATTGGTCATAAAATTTAAATATTATTTCTCTAACTTTATTAAATCTCATCAATGGCTACCAGCTTTAGCTTCTCTAATTTTGAAATGATAAAATAAAAAAACAACAACAGGTAATTCATCAGAACCAGTCACTACCATCTTGTATATTACTCTAAATTAAAATGAGATATTTGATGTAATCTTATCACACACCGACATCTCCAAACTGCAGAACGTGGTTTTCTCTTTTTTGATGTCAAGAGATTTCAACAACCGAACCTCAGGTCACCAGTACAAATGGATGTATGGAGCGTGCTAACTATTGGGTTGCGTTAAGTCCAAGCTTTGAAGTGGAAATAATCGCTCAAGATGGTCTTATCTGACGGCCATCTTGAGTAACCAAGAGGGAAAACTCCAATTACCAATGGAGATATAAACTTTTGAGACTGAATTCTAGAACTTCTTTTCAAACTTTAACCTTTCAAAACTGATATATAACAATGACTCAGTTTTGTAAGTTGACATGCCTTTTAGTGTTTTGTATTTTGTTTGTTTGTTTTGGAATTTCGCACAAAGCAACTCGAGGGCTATCTGTGCTAGCCGTCCCTAATTTAGCAGTGTAAGACTAGAGGGACGGCAGCTAGTCATCACCACCCACCGCCAACTCTTGGGCTACTCTTTTACCAACGAATAGTGGGATTGACCGTCACATATAACGCCCCCACGGCTGGGAGGGCGAGCATGTTTTGGCGCGACTCAGGCGAAAACCAGCGACCCTCAGATTACGAAGCGCACGCCTTAACGCGCTAGGCCATGCCAGGCCTAGTGTTTTGTAAGTAATACAATAACACATTAAATAAGAAAAGAAAATTATTATTTCACTCTCTGTATCAGCAAACAAATTAACAATAACTTAAACTTTATTTCCTAAACTAATCACAGTAGTGTTCAACAAAAATCACAGGAAGGTTCACAGATTTACAACACTAAATGTGGATGTTCGATTCGCCTTGGCAGTTACAGCCTAAATATTTCAATGTATGGAAATGAACAAACAAACAAGTTTTTCAATTTGCAACTAGAGTGTAGTGTTCAAGCTAACTTGTATAAAATTATGGGTGAAGGAGCTTTCGAAAAATCTCTTTTCTATACTTGAACTGTGATATGTCTGAGTAGCAGTGTAGCTGTCATCATGATTTGATATCAGAACACGTAAACGAAAAAAGTTTTATTGTAAATATTCGTTATTAATAAACACGAAGTTTTTGTAATTCCAGAATTTCAATACAAACTGTAGATTCACGTTCAGATGTTCTTTTCTATCTGTTTAGATGTTACTTCAATCATTGTGTTAATATGATTACGATATACGATTCCTTTGGAACTGAACCAGAAACCCTGACTCATATAATGATATATCCATTCACTACTATCATAAACTGGATTTATTCATTTTCTTTTTAGGTACACAATCAGGTTGTCCACCCATAATTGCTCCAGAAAATGGAGAATTATCTGGATTCTGTTCGTCTGCCGTGACTGGAGATAGGTGTGTGTTTTCCTGTCTAGAAGAGTACCAACTAGTAGGAGACCCAGAGGTGATCTGTCTGGAGTCTGGCAGTTGGTCTGGAACAACTCCAACTTGCAACAGTAAGAATGTTTTGTTTCGTTAACATTTTCATCTTACCACTTTCATAAACATATAGAATCATATCTGTTTACTTGTTATACATAGTTATCAAAACACTTGTAAACTTATTTTGTAAACATCATATTAGCCATTCATAAGGAAACTAACAGGGCAAAAGAAAATATATATTTATTTTTTCACATATCAAACAATAAATTTACAAATTACTATGGATCTGTCTGGAGTCTGGCAGTTGGTCTAGAACAACTCCTACTTATAACAGTAAGAATGTTTTGTTATTTATATTGTAATTGTGTTTGTTTCCTAAAATAACACATTTATATAGTTAAAAGTTTGGTTAAGTGGGCAGAGAGCATGTATAAGACCTTTTATGAACATTTGGAAATTTCTCACCAACATACTAACCTGCCTTCATGGCGATTCTGTAGGTTTTAGGGGCTCCTTACATAAATATTACGTGAAACATATGTCGAAAAATGATTATTTTAGATAATGCCAAAACGAAATGGAAAATTATTTCTCATTCTACTGATTTTACAAATGTTTCTATTCCAATTTATTCATATTCTTATGTTTCAACATTATCTACAATGTTTCTATTCTGGTTTATTCATATTCTTATGTATCACCTTTATATAAAATGTTTCTATTACAGTTTATTTATATTCTTATGTTTAAACATTATCTACAATGTTTCTATTCTGGTTTATTCATATTCTTATGTATCACCTTTATATAAAATGTTTCTATTACAGTTTATTTATATTCTTATGTTTCTCCTTTATCTACAATGTTTTTATTCCAGTTTATTCATATTCTTATGTTTCACCTTTATCTACAATCTTTCTATTCTGATTTATTCATATTCTTATGTTTCATCGTTATCTACAACGTTTCTATTCTGGTTTATTCATATTCTTATGTTTCGCCTTTATTTAGAATGTTTCTATTCTGGTTTATTCATATTTCTATGTTTCACCTATATGTACAATGTTTCTATTCTGGTTTATTAATATTCTTATGTTTCACCTTTATCAACAATGTTTCTATTACAATTTATTCATATTCCTATGTTTCGCCTTTATCTACAATGTTTCTGTTCTAATTTATTCATATTCTTATGTTTCACCTTCATCTACAATGCTTTAAGTTTTCAGCATTCCATATCTGGTATTTTATTGAATGTTGAGACGGTTAAACAAACGTTAGAGACATCAGGTTCCAATTACACTTTGAATGACCAATCTTTTTACTTATGACTAATTTTATATAATAATTAAGACAGTTTTACTATAACTTGTACAAAAAATTTGGGCTCGTGTATCGTCACAAAATCTTTAACTTCTAGTATGTAGAAACAAGCTCTAAATATTTCCACTTTATTACTTTCTGTCTTCAGTTCAACAGTCCTACTGTCCATCAATCACTGCTCCTGAAAATGGAGAAATAGCAGGAATATGTTCAGCTGCAGTGACAGGAGATCGATGTACGTTCTCCTGTGTAGGAGACTACCAACTAGTTGGAGTCTCAGATTTGACCTGTTTGGACACTGGAGGTTGGTCTGGAGAAAGTCCAACATGTGAACGTAAGTTATATTTTTCACATTTATCGTGAACACTTTGTAGTTACAGACCAGATTATTCAGTGTTTAGACTTGAATAAATATATGAACTAGACTAGTGTAACAATATGTAACAAGAATATGGTGTTCAAGCCAACTTGTAGAAAATTATAGGTGAAGCAACTTTCGAAAAAACTATTTTCAACACTTCAACTGTGATATGTCTGAGTTACAGTGTAGCCGCCATCTTGATTTCATATCAGAACACGTGAATGAGAAAGTGTTATTCTAAGTATTCCTTATAAATAAACTCGAACTTTTTGTAGTTTCATAATACTAAATAATGTTTATGTACATATTTTAGATTCAATTTTACATATCCTTTTCAATTAGTTTAGAAATTACTTTCATTGTTATGGTAATATGATAAGGAAATGTACTTCAAATCCTTTCTTACTAAACCACGAACCATCCCTCATATAGATATGTATTCATTCACTACTATCATAATCTGGATTTATTCTTTTTTTTTTAGTTACACAATCAGGTTGTCCACCCTTAAGTGCCCCAGAAAATGGAGAATTATCTGGATTCTGTTCGTCTGCCGTGACTGGAGATAGGTGTATGTTTTCCTGTCTAGAAGAGTACCAACTAGTAGGAGACTCAGAGTTGATATGTCTGGAGTCTGGCAGTTGGTCTGGAACAACTCCTATTTGTAACAGTACGAAACTTTCCTTTTGTTAGCATTTTCATCTTACCACTTTCCCAAACTGATAGAAGTGTATAACTTTACTTGCTATACATAGTTATCAAATCACATATAAACTTAATTTGTAAACATCATATTAAACATTCGTAACGAAAATAACAGAGAAAAGAAAATATATATTTATTTTTTCACGTATCAAACAATAAATTTACAAATTCCTCGTATGATTACAAAATAATCACATATTCAGATTACTGTGACTTATATCACTCAGTTTAAATTGTTTATATCATTTAGAAGTAGAACAAAAGTTTCCAATTCTATTCGTTCTGTAGAAGTACGAGTGATGGCAACTTTCGTGAAGGTAACTCAGTTTATGTGTATATCAAGTAAACAGAATTAAACTTTCTAATTCTTTAGAGTCGTTGGAAGAAGTAGTTAACATTTTCTAAAACTTACTTCCATAATTAAAGTATTCAAAATTTATTTACAAATTAGTTGTTTTCTTCAGTTTTAATAAAAAAGTTAATTTAGTACATTTGATGTTGTGTGTTCCTGTGTAAATTATGATAAATTATTGTACAACCATTTTATTATTTCTTCTTGTATCACTTCTAAACAAGGAATTTTGTTAGAGTATCATTAAAGATAAGATCTATGTATTTGTTTAGCCTTCTGTGACACATTAGGCTTAACGATCTCACATTCTACAGACAAGAGATTAAAGAAACAATATGGTGAGACTGTAGAAGAAACATTGACCTTGGTATTAAATAACATCTGTGATAGTTATGAAATTATTTTTGTAAATTTAATATCTATTTTTACAATTAGTTACTGAACCAGGATGTCCAACTTTGAGTGCCCCAGAAAATGGAGAATTATCTGGATTCTGTTCGTCTGCTGTGACTGGAGACAGGTGTACTTTCTCCTGTCTACAAGACTACCAACTAATAGGAGACTCAGAGCTGATCTGTCTGGAATCTGGCAGTTGGTCAGGAACAACTCCAACTTGTAACAGTAAGAATGTTTTGTTTTGTTAACATTTTCATCTTACCACTTTCATAAACCGATACAATCATATCCGTTTACTTGTTATACATAGTTATCAAAACGCTTGTAAACTTATTTTGTAAATATCATATTAGCTATTCATAATGAAACTAACAGAGCAAAAGAAAATATATATTTATTTTTTCACATATCAAACAATAAATTTACAAATTACTATGGATCTGTCTGGAGTCTGGCAGTTGGTCTAGAACAACTCCTACTTATAACAGTAAGAATGTTTTGTTATTTATGTTGTAATTGTGTTCGTTTCTTAAGATAACACATTTATATAGTTAAAAGTTTGGTTAAGTGGGCAGAGAGCATGTATAAGACCTTTTATGAACATTTGGAAATTTCTCACCAAGATCACTGACCTGCCCTCATGGCCATTTCGTAGTTTTTAGGGTCTCCTTACTTAAATATTGCGTGAAACATATGTCGAAAAATGATTATTTTAGATAATGCCAAAACGAAATGGAAAATTATTTCTCATTCTACTGATTTTACAAATGTTTATATTCCAATTTATTCATATTCTTATGTTTCAACATTATCTACAATGTTTCTATTCCAATTTATTCATATTCTGATGTTTCAACATTATATACAATGTTTCTATTCTTGGTTATTCATATTCTTATGTTTCTCCTTTATCTACAATGTTTCTATTCCAGTTTATTCATATTTTTATGTTTTACCTTTATCTACAATCTTTCTATTCTGATTTATTCATATTTTTATGCTTCACTTTATCTATAATGTTTCTATTCTGGTTTATTCATATTCTTATGTTTCGCCTTTATTTAGAATGTTTCTATTCTGGTTTATTCATATTCCTATGTTTCGCCTTTATCTACAATGTTTCTATTCACGTTTATTCATATTCTTATTTTTCGTCTTTATCTACAATGTTTCTGTTCTGATTTATTCATATTTTTATGTTTCACCTATATGTACAATGTTTCTATTCTGGTTTATTAATATTCTTATGTTTCACCTTTATCAACAATGTTTCTATTACAGTTTATTCATATTCCTATGTTTCGCCTTTATCTTTAATGTTTCTATTCTGGTTTATTCATATTCTTATGTTTCACCTTTATCTATAATGTTTCTATATTGGTTTATTCATATTCCTATGTTTCGCCTTTATCTACAATGTTTCTGTTCTGATTTATTCATATTCTTATGTTTCACCTTCATCTACAATGCTTTAAGTTTTCAGCATTCCATATCTGGTATTTTATTGAATGTTGAGACGGTTAAACAAGCGTTAGAGACATTAGGTTCCAATTACACTTTGAATGACCAATCTTTTTACTTATGACTAATTTTATATAATAATTAAGACAATTTTTTTCTATAATTTGTACAAAAATTTTGGCTCGTGTATCGTCACAAAATCTTTAACTTCTAGTATGTAGAAACAAGCTCTGAATATTTCCACTTTATTACTTTCTGTCTTCAGTTCAACAGTCCTACTGTCCAGCAATCACTGCTCCTGAAAATGGAGAAATAGCAGGAATATGTTCAGCTGCAGTGACAGGAGATCGATGTACGTTCTTCTGTGTAGGAGACTACCAACTAGTTGGAGTCGCAGATTTGACCTGTTTGGACACTGGAAGTTGGTCTGGAGAAACTCCAACATGTAAACGTAAGTTATATTTTTCACATTTATCGTGAACACTTTGTAGTTACAGACCAGATTATTCAGTGTTTAGACTTGGATAAATATATGAACTAGACTAGTGTAACAATATGTAACAAGAATATGGTGTTCAAGCCAACTTGTAGAAAATTATAGGTGAAGCAACTTTCGAAAAAACTATTTTCAACACTTCAACTGTGATATGTCTGAGTTACAGTGTAGCCGCCATCTTGATTTCATATCAGAACACGTGAATGAGAAAGTGTTATTCTAAGTATTCCTTATTAATAAACTTGAACCTTTTGTACTTTCATAATACTAAATAATGTTTATGTACATATTTTAGATTCAGTTTTACATATCCTTTTCTATTAGTTTAGAAATTACTTTCATTGTTATGGTAATATGATAAGGAAATGTACTCCAAATCCTTTCTTACTAAACCACGAACCATCCCTCATATAGATATGTATTCATTCACTACTATCATAATCTGGATTTATTCTTTTTTTTTTAGTTACACAATCAGGTTGTCCACCCTTAAGTGCCCCAGAAAATGGAGAATTATCTGGATTCTGTTCGTCTGCCGTGACTGGAGATAGGTGTATGTTTTCCTGTCTAGAAGAGTACCAACTAGTAGGAGACTCAGAGTTGATATGTCTGGAGTCTGGCAGTTGGTCTGGAACAACTCCTATTTGTAACAGTACGAAACTTTCCTTTTGTTAGCATTTTCATCTTACCACTTTCCCAAACTGATAGAAGTGTATAAGTTTACTTGTTATACATAGTTATCAAATCACATATAAACTTAATTTGTAAACATCATATTAAACAATCATAACGAAAATAACAGAGAAAAGAAAATATATATTTAATTTTTCACGTATCAAACAATAAATTTACAAATTCCTCGTATGATTACAAAATCATCACATATTCAGATTACTGTGACTTATATCACTCAGTTTAAATTGTTTATATCATTTAGAAGTAGAACAAAAGTTTCCAATTCTATTCGTTCTGTAGAAGTACGAGTGATGGCAACTTTCGTGAAGGTAACTCAGTTTATGTGTATATCAAGTAAACAGAATTAAACTTTCTAATTCTTTAGAGTCGTTGGAAGAAGTAGTTAACATTTTCTAAAACTTACTTCCATAATTAAAGTATTCAAAATTTATTTACAAATTAGTTGTTTTCTTCAGTTTTAATAAAAAAGTTAATTTAGTACATTTGATGTTGTGTGTTCCTGTGTAAATTATGATAAATTATTGTACAACCATTTTATTATTTCTTCTTGTATCACTTCTAAACAAGGAATTTTGTTAGAGTATCATTAAAGATAAGATCTATGTATTTGTTTAGCCTTCTGTGACACATTAGGCTTAACGATCTCACATTCTACAGACAAGAGATTAAAGAAACAATATGGTGAGACTGTAGAAGAAACATTGACCTTGGTATTAAATAACATCTGTGATAGTTATGAAATTATTTTTGTAAATTTAATATCTATTTTTACAATTAGTTACTGAACCAGGATGTCCAACTTTGAGTGCCCCAGAAAATGGAGAATTATCTGGATTCTGTTCGTCTGCTGTGACTGGAGACAGGTGTACTTTCTCCTGTCTACAAGACTACCAACTAATAGGAGACTCAGAGCTGATCTGTCTGGAATCTGGCAGTTGGTCAGGAACAACTCCCACTTGTAACAGTAAGAATGTTTTGTTTTGTTAACATTTTCATCTTACCACTTTCATAAACCGATACAATCATATACGTTTACTTGTTATACATACATATCAAAACACTTGTAAACTTATTTTGTAAATATCATATTAGCTATTCATAATGAAACTAACAGAGCAAAAGAAAATATATATTTATTTTTTCACATATCAAACAATAAATTTACAAATTACTATGGATCTGTCTGGAGTCTGACAGTTGGTTTAGAACAACTCCTACTTATAACAGTAAGAATGTTTTGTTATTTATGTTGTAATTGTGTTCGTTTCTTAAGATAACACATTTATATAGTTAAAAGTTTGGTTAAGTGGGCAGAGAGCATGTATAAGACCTTTTATGAACATTTGGAAATTTCTCACCAAGATCACTGACCTGCCCTCATGGCCATTTTGTAGTTTTTAGGGGCTCCTTACTTAAATATTGCGTGAAACATATGTCGAAAAATGATTATTTTAGATAATGCCAAAACGAAATGGAAAATTATTTCTCATTCTACTGATTTTACAAATGTTTCTATTCCAATTTATTCATATTCTTATGTTTCAACATTATCTACAATGTTTCTATTCCAATTTATTCATATTCTTATGTTTCAACATTATATACAATGTTTCTATTCTGGGTTATTCATATTCTTATGTTTCTCCTTTATCTACAATGTTTCTATTCCAGTTTATTCATATTTTTATGTTTCACCTTTATCTACAATCTTTCTATTCTGATTTATTCATATTCTTATGTTTCATCGTTATCTACAATGTTTCTATTACAGTTTATTCATATTCCTATGTTTCGTCTTTATCTACAATGTTTCTATTCTGGTTTATTCGTATTCTTATGTTTCATCGTTATCTACCATGTTTCTATTCTGGTTTATTCATATTCTTATGTTTCACCTTGATCTACAATGTTTCTATTCTGGTTTATTCATATTCTTATGTGTCACCTTTATTTAAAATGTTTCTATTACAGTTTATTTCTATTCTTATATATCACCTTTATATAAAATGTTTCTATTACAGTTTATTCATATTCTTATGTTTCACCTTTATATACAATGTTTCTATTCCAGTTTATTCATATTCTTATGTTTCATTGTTATCTACAACGTTTCTATACTGGTTTATTCATATTCCTATGTTTCGTCTTTATCTACAATGTTTCTATTCTGATTTATTCATATTCTTATGTTTCACTGTTATCTACAATGTTTCTCTTCAGGTTTATTCATATTCTTATGTTTCACCTTCACCTACAATGCTTTAAGTTTTCTGTATTCCATATTTAGCTATCTTATTGAATGTTTAAATGGTTAACACTCCTACGAAAAGTGGGGCCTAATAGGCCCCAGAGCAACTTGAAAGGTTATTAATATTAGGCTAATAAATTTGTATTTAAATGAAATTTTCATTTCATTTGATTTCATTTCATTAAATTATTTATGAATAAATAATATTTTTTTATTTGTTTCACTATTTATGTTTCACTGCTATCTACAATGTTTCTTTTCAGGTTTATTCATATTCTTATGTTTCACCTTTATCTACAATGTTTCTATTCTGATTTATTCATATTCTTGTCAAAGTGAAGAAATTCAACCAAGTGCGGATAAACGGCGGGAGTAACTATGACTCTCGATAGCCAAATGCCTCGTCATCTAATTAGTGACGCGCATGAATGTATTAACGAGATTCCCACTGTCCCTGTCTACTATCTAGCGAAACCACAGCTAAGGGAACGGGCTTGGAGAAATCAGCGGACTTGTATTCACATTCATAATATTCTTGAATGTTAACTTCAATGAAATGGGAATTTCATTTAAATACAAAATTATTAGCCTAATATTACTAACCTTTCAAGTTGCTCTGGGGCCTATTAGGCCCCACTTTTCGTAGGAGTGTTAAACAAGCGTTAGACATTAGGTTCCAATTACACTTTGAATGACCAATCTTTTTACTTATGACTAATTTTATATAATAATTATGACAGTTTTATTATAACTTGTACAAAAAATTTGGGCTCGTGTATCGTCACAAAATCTTTAACTTCTAGTATGTAGAAACAAGCTCTCAATATTTCCACTTTATTACTTTCTGTGTTCAGTTCAACAGTCCTACTGTCCAGTAATCACTGCTCCTGAAAATGGAGAAATAGCAGGAATATGTTCAGCTGCAGTGACAGGAGATCGATGTACGTTCTCCTGTGTAGGAGACTACCAACTAGTTGGAGTCTCAGATTTGACCTGTTTGGACACTGGAAGTTGGTCTGGAGAAAGTCCAACATGTGAACGTAAGTTATATTTTACACATTTATCGTGAACACTTTGTAGTTACAGACCAGATTATTCAGTGTTTAGACTTGAATAAATATATGAACTAGACTAGTGTAACAATATGTAACAAGAATATGGTGTTCAAGCCAACTTGTAGAAAATTATAGGTGAAGCAACTTTCGATAAAACTATTTTCAACACTTCAACTGTGATATGTCTGAGTTACAGTGTAGCCGCCATCTTGATTTCATATCAGAACACGTGAATGAGAAAATGTTACATTGTAACTTATGATAAATTATTGTACAACCATTTTATTATTTCTTCTTGTATCACTTCTAAACAAGGAATTTGGTTAGAGTGTCATTAAAGATAAAATCTATGTATTTGTTTAGCCTTCTGTGACATATTAGGCTTAACGATCTCACATTCTACATACGAGAGATTAAAGAAACAATATGGTGAGACTGTAGAAGAAACACTGACCTAAGTATTAAATAACATCTGTCATAGTTATGAAATTGTTTTTGTAAATTTAATATCTATTTTTACAATTAGTTACTGAATCAGGATGTCCAACTTTGAGTGCCCCAGAAAATGGAGAATTATCTGGATTGTGTTCGTCTGCCGTGACTGGAGACAGGTGTACGTTCTCCTGTCTAGAAAACTACCAACTAGTAGGAGACTCAGAATTGATCTGTCTGGAGTCTGGAAGTTGGTCTGGAACAACTCCCACTTGTAACAGTAAGAATATTTTGTTTTGTTAACATTTTTGTTTTAACAATTTCCTAAACTGATACAAGTATATAAAATTTCTTGTTTTAGATAGTTATAAAAACATTTAGTGTTTTGTGAACATCGTAATAACCATTCATACAGGAAATAATACAGAGTGAAATAAAAGATATCCTTACTTTTTGATGCATGAAATGATCAATTTACAAATTCGTTGTATATTTACAAACTAATAATCTATTCATGTGACAGGTGTGTATCACTTAAGTGAAACAAACATTGTGAGTCTTTAGAATTACTAAACATTATGGTTTTGTAACGTTGTATCACAAGAAATTACGAACTGAGTTTTTAAAAGTCTGTATAAGATATTTGATCTTGTATAGTGAAACTTCATGTGTGTCTAATCTCGCACCTTGGTGTCTATTAATAATTATTTTTATATAAGAAACAAGTACATTAACCTGTATTATGATAGTAGTTAGCTAAATCCATTGTACTAATACAAACATAATACCAATAAAGTTTGAAAACATCTAAACAAAATGTTTATTTAATTATCACTTAAGTTTACACAGTTTTCTTGATTTATAAAACTTTTATGAGATTCAAAACTAATTACAACGTTACCTTTCATAGCACTTCTTTACTAAATGGTTCATATCTAAATCTGGTTCATTTCACTTCTTATTCAATGCTTAAAGTACATATATTGTTCATCACTAGAATCTGTTAGTGAACATTGCAAGATACCTGACTATTAAGAGGGTAAATCAGTATAATAAAATAATATGATAAAAAATAAGTGGTTAAAGTGTCTTTCTTATAGGGTTTGAATATTTATGTTTTTCTAGAGGATACATGCTCAAATACATGTTTGTTAAGCAATTATAACAAAACGTTCATAATTTACTGGGTTTAACAAGTCCATAACTGTTATCATAATTAACAATAATCCTGTAGTACCTGGTTCACTTCTTGTCCAAATAAACCTTCCTTCCTTAATTAAAATATAGTATAGAACATCATTTCAACCTTTTCAGGTCATTTTGATGTTAAAAATTTGTCTTTCTAAACATGAAGATGGCCTAAGAAGGTCAAAACGTTATTCTGTAGTTTATTTTAATTAAAGTTCTTATACACCTCACCAGCTGTAGTGAGAATACATTTTACCTTTATGTGGGTTTCACATCATCACGAAACAGGATTAAAGTTTATATTATTCATCACTATAATCTGTTAGTGACCTTTAACCAGTATTATTTGGCAACAAGTTTTAGATGTTTCCACTCTAGCACTGTTCTATTTTCAGTTCAACAGTCCTACTGTCCAACAATCACTGCTCCTGAAAATGGAGAAATAGCAGGATCATGTTCATCTGCAGTGACAGGAGATCGATGTGCTTTCTCCTGTGTAGGAAACTACCAACTGGTAGGACTTTCGGATTTGACATGCTTGGACACTGGAAATTGGTCTGGAGAACGTCCATCATGTGAACGTAAGTTATGTTTTTCATTTCTTCAGAGACTTTGTTGCTACATGATTCCTATACTATGTTTGTTTACATTTAAATAGAAACGAATGACAACATATATCCAAAGCTGTTGTGTTTATGGATGTATTAAGTCAGTGTAATTAGTCGTGGGTTTACCAATGTGTATTACACTGCTAGACATTCTCATGGTACAGTATAATGTTTTATATGTGGATAGAACAATTGAGTATTTCCAGCTGAAGAAGCATGATCTCATTTATTAGGAAAATATGAAAACACCATCCCAGCATGGTCAGGTGGGTAAGGTACTTGACTCGTATTCTGAGGATCTCAGGTTCGAATTCTCATTACACCAAACATGCTCGCCCTTTCAGCCGTGAGAGCATTATAGTGTCACGGGAAATCCCACTATTCATTGGTAAAAGAGTAGCTCAAGGGTTGACAGTGGATGGTGATGAATAGCTGCTTTCCTTCCAGTCTTACACTGCTAAATTAGGGACAGTTACTCAGATAGGCCTCGTGTAGTTTCGCACAAAATTCAAAACAAACATTAAAAAATAAGAAAGGAAACTGATGTAAATGTTGAGTAACTTCAGACATCAGAAGTTTCTGTTCATGACTAAGTTGAACTTTTATGTCATCTGATTTCACTGAAGGTTCACCTAAATAAATTTACTTTCAAATAGAACTGTAAGTCTAGTAATAATATTTCATAGATTGTGAACCTGAATTTATTTGTTTGGTATAAGCCTAAGGATTCTAAAACAGTAGTTCCTTAACAATATAGAGGATTGTAAAACAGTAGACCTTTAACAATATAGAGGATTGTAAAACAGTAGCCCTTTAACAATATAGAGGATTGTAAAACAGTAGCCCCTTAATAATATAGAGTGGATATAATTTGTTCAATAATGAAACATCTGACAGAGTTTGTTAGAATAAATAAAGATGGTTTTTAAAGCAAAAACTAAACGTTTTTTAGATAAACTAAATACTTTGTTCTCTCCGAGAAAGGACTTTACAAAACACTCAGATATTACAGTAACTCAAAATTAGATGTTACTTCCAGTAAAATGCTTATGCTCATTACGAAAGTATTCTAAGTACCTCAAAGCTAGAAACGTGTTACTTCAGATAAAATGTTTATGATAATTAGGGACGTATTCTAAGTACCTCAGAGTTGGAAACATGGTACTTCTGATAAACTGTTTATTATAATTAGGAAAGTATTCTAAGTACCTCAAAGTTACAAACGCATTACTTCTGAAAAATGTTTATGATAATAAGGAAAGTATTCTTAAACATTCTAGGTCTGTTCTGTAGTACAGTTCAATAATGTACTTCGAATCCCTCTATGGCCCATTCTTTTACCACTCACCAACACTTAGTTATTAAACATATTTTTCAGCCACTTAATTAATTTTTAAATAGAATGGAAAGTAATTATCTTAGTTTTGGATATTTATACAAATTTACTAACTGGCTATCTGTGTCGGTCGTCTCTATTTTTCTAATTCACTGAGTACAGGGAATATTGCTAGCCAACAGTACCCACCAACAATTCTTTAGCTGTTTTTGTCAAAGAAGTTACAAGATGTGACTGTTACCCTTATAATACACCGATGTCACCAAAAAAATGTAGACTACAATTTTCTTTTCTTGCAGTCACGAGTTGCAGACATTAACCAAGCAGAATCATAATGAATAACACTAACTACTCAGCCAAGCAGAATCATAATAAACAACACTAACTACTCAGCCAAGCAGAAACATAATAAATAACACTAACTAATCAGGCAAGCAGAATCATAATGAATAACACTAACCACTCAGCCAAGCAGAATCATAATGAATAACACTAACTACTCAGCCAAGCAGAATCATAATGAATAACACTAACTAATCAGCCAAGCTGAATCATGATGAACAACACTAACTACTCAGCCAAGCAGAATCATAATGAACAACACTAACTACTCAGCCAAGCAGAATCATAATGAACAACACTAACTACTCAGCCAAGCAGAATCATGATAAACAACACTAACTACTCAGCCAAGTAGAATCATAATGAATAACACTAACTACTCAGCCAAGCAGAATCATAATGAATAACACTAACTACTCAGCCAAGCAGAATCATGATAAACAACACTAACTACTCAGCCAAGCAGAATCATAATGAACAACACTAACTACTCAGCCAAGCAGAATCATAATAAACAACACTAACTACTCAGCCAAGCAGAATCATGATAAACAACACTAACTACTCAGCCAAGCAGAATCATAATGAACAACACTAACTACTCAGCCAAGCAGAATCATGATAAACAACACTAACTACTCAGCCAAGCAGAATCATGATAAACAACACTAACTACTCAGCCAAGCAGAATCATAATGAATAACACTAACTACTTAGCCAAGCAGAATCATAATAAACAACACTAACTACTCAGCCAAGGAGAATCATAATGAATAACACTAACTACTCAGCCAAGCAGAATCATAATGAATAACACTAACAACTCAGCCAAGCAGAATCATGATAAACAACACTAACTACTCAGCCAAGGAGAATCATAATGAATAACACTAACAACTCAGCCAAGCAGAATCATAATAAAGAACACTAACTACTCAGCCAAGGAGAATCATAATGAATAACACTAACTACTCAGCCAAGCAGAATCATAATGAATAACACTAACTACTCAGCCAAGCAGAATCATGATAAACAACACTAACTACTCAGCCAAGCAGAATCATAATGAATAACACTACCTACTCAGCCAAGCAGAATCATAATGAATAACACTAACTAATCAGCCAAGCTGAATCATAATGAATAACACTAACTACTAACCAAGCAGAATCATAATTAATAACACTAACTAATCAGCCAAGCAGAATCATAATGAACAACACTAACTACTCAGCCAAACAGAATCAAAATGAATAACACTAACTACTCAGCCAAGCAGAATCATAATAAACAACACTATCCACTCAGCCAAGCAGAATAATAATAAACAACACTAACCACTCACCCAAGCAGAATCATAATGAACAACACTAACTTCTCAGCCAAGCAGAATCATGATAAACAACACTAACTACTCAGCCAAGCAAAATCACAATGAATAACACTAACTACTCAGCCAATCAGAATCATGATAAACAACACTAACTAATCAGCCAAGCAAAATCACAATGAATAACACTAACTACTCAGCCAAGCAGAATCATAATAAACAACACTAACTACTCAGCCAAGCAGAATCATGATAAACAACACTAACTACTCAGCCAAGCAGAATCATAATGAATTACCCTAACTACTCAACCAAGGAGAATCATGATAAACAACACTAACTACTCAGCCAAGTAGAATCATAATGAATAACACTAACTACTCAGCCAAGCAGAATCATAATAAACAACACTAACTTCTCAGCCAAGCAGAATCATGATAAACAACACTAACTACTCAGCCAAGTAGAATCATAATGAATAACACTAACTACTCAGCCAAGCAGAATCGTAATGAACAACACTAACTACTCAGCCAAGCAGAATCGTAATGAACAACACTAACTACTCAGCCAAGCAGAATCATAATGAATAACACTAACTACTCAGCCAAGCAGAATCATAATGAATAACACTAACTACTCAGCCAAGCAGAATCGTAATGAACAACACTAACTACTCAGCCAAGCAGAATCGTAATGAACAACACTAACTACTCAGCCAAGCAGAATCATAATGAACAACACTAACTACTCAGCCAAGCAGAATCATAATGAATAACACTAACTACTCAGCCAAGCAGAATCATAATGAATAACACTAACTACTTAGCCAAGCAGAATCATAATGAATAACACTTACTACTCAGCCAAGCAGAATCATAATGAATAACACTAACTACTCAGCCAAGCAGAATCATAATGAATAACACTTACTACTCAGCCAAGCAGAATCATAATGAATAACACTAACTACTCAGCCAAGCAGAATCATAATGAATAACACTAACTACTCAGCCAAGCAGAATCATAATGAATAACACTAACTACTCAGCCAAGCAGAATCATAATGAATAACACTAACTACTCAGCCAAGCAGAATCATGATAAACAACACTAACTACTCAGCCAAGCAGAATCATAATGAATAACACTACCAACTCAGCCAAGCAGAATCATGATAAACAACACTAACTACTCAGCCAAGCAGAATCATAATGAATAACACGACCTACTCAGCCAAGCAGAATCATAATGAATAACACTAACTAATCAGCCAAGCTGAATCATAATGAATAACACTAACTACTCAGCCAAGCAGAATCATAATGAATAACACTACCAACTCAGCCAAGCAGAATCATGATAAACAACACTTACTACTCAGCCAAGCAGAATCATAATGAATAACACTAACTACTCAGCCAAGCAGAATCATAATGAATAACACTTACTACTCAGCCAAGCAGAATCATAATGAATAACACTAACTACTCAGCCAAGCAGAATCATAATGAATAACACTAACTACTCAGCCAAGCAGAATCATGATAAACAACACTAACTACTCAGCCAAGCAGAATCATAATGAATAACACTACCTACTCAGCCAAGCAGAATCATGATAAACAACACTAACTACTCAGCCAAGCAGAATCATAATGAATAACACTACCTACTCAGCCAAGCAGAATCATAATGAATAACACTAACTAATCAGCCAAGCTGAATCATAATGAATAACACTAACTACTCAGCCAAGCAGAATCATAATGAATAACACTAACTAATCAGCCAAGCAGAATCATAATGAACAACACTAACTACTCAGCCAAACAGAATCAAAATGAATAACACTAACTACTCAGCCAAGCAGAATCATAATAAACAACACTATCCACTCAGCCAAGCAGAATAATAATAAACAACACTAACCACTCACCCAAGCAGAATCATAATGAACAACACTAACTACTCAGCCAAGCAGAATCATGATAAACAACACTAACTACTCAGCCAAGCAAAATCACAATGAATAACACTAACTACTCAGCCAATCAGAATCATGATAAACAACACTAACTAATCAGCCAAGCAAAATCACAATGAATAACACTAACTACTCAGCCAAGCAGAATCATAATAAACAAAACTATCCACTCAGCCAAGCAGAATAATAATAAACAACACTAACTACTCAGCCAAGCAGAATCATGATAAACAACACTAACTACTCAGCCAAGCAGAATCATAATGAATAACACTAACTACTCAGCCAAGCAGAATCATAATGAATAACACTAACTACTCAGCCAAGCAGAATCATAATGAATTACCCTAACTACTCAACCAAGGAGAATCATAATGAATAACACTAACAACTCAGCCAAGCAGAATCATAATGAATAACACTAACTACTCAGCCAATCAGAATCATGATAAACAACACTAACTACTCAGCCAAGTAGAATCATAATGAATAACACTAACTACTCAGCCAAGCAGAATCATAATAAACAACACTAACTTCTCAGCCAAGCAGAATCATGATACACAACACTAACTACTCAGCCAAGCAGAATCATAATGAATAACACTAACTACTCAGCCAAGCAGAATCATGATAAACAACACTAACTAATCAGCCAAGCAAAATCACAATGAATAACACTAACTACTCAGCCAAGCAGAATCATAATAAACAACACTAACTACTCAGCCAAGCAGAATCATGATAAACAACACTAACTACTCAGCCAAGCAGAATCATAATGAATTACCCTAACTACTCAACCAAGGAGAATCATGATAAACAACACTAACTACTCAGCCAAGTAGAATCATAATGAATAACACTAACTACTCAGCCAAGCAGAATCATAATAAACAACACTAACTTCTCAGCCAAGCAGAATCATGATAAACAACACTAACTACTCAGCCAAGTAGAATCATAATGAATAACACTAACTACTCAGCCAAGCAGAATCATAATAAACAACACTAACTTCTCAGCCAAGCAGAATCATGATACACAACACTAACTACTCAGCCAAGCAGAATCATAATGAATAACACTAACTACTCAGCCAAGCAGAATCATGATAAACAACACTAACTACTCAGCCAAGCAGAATCATAATGAATAACACTACCTACTCAGCCAAGCAGAATCATGATAAACAACACTAACAACTCAGCCAAGCAGAATCATAATGAATAACACTAACTACTCAGCCAAGCAGAATCATGATGAACAACACTAACTAATCAGCCAAGCAGAATCATGATGAACAACACTAACTACTCAGCCAAGCAGAATCATCATGAATAACACTAACCACTCAGCCAAGCAGAATCATAATGAACAACACTAACTACTCAGCCAAGCAGAATCATAATGAATAACACTAACTACTCAGCCTAGCAGAATCATAATGAATAACACTAACTAATCAGCCAAGCTGAATCATAATGAATAACACTAACTACTCAGCCAAGCAGAATCATAATGAATTACACTAACTACTCAACCAAGGAGAATCATAATGAATAACACTAACTACTCAGCCAAGCAGAATCATAATGAATAACACTAACTACTCAACCAAGGAGAATCATAATGAATAACACTAACTACTCAGCCAAGCAGAATCATAATGAATAACACTAACTACTCAGCCAAGCAGAATCATAATAAACAACACTAACTACTCAGCCAAGCAGAATCATAATGAATAACACTAACAACTCAGCCAAGCAGAATCATGATAAACAACACTAACTACTCAGCCAAGGAGAATCATAATGAATAACACTAACAACTCAGCCAAGCAGAATCATAATAAAGAACACTAACTACTCAGCCAAGGAGAATCATAATGAATAACACTAACTACTCAGCCAAGCAGAATCATAATGAATAACACTAACTACTCAGCCAAGCAGAATCATAATGAATAACACTAACTACTCAGCCAAGCAGAATCATAATGAATAACACTAACTACTCAGCCAAGCAGAATCATAATGAATAACACTAACTACTCAGCCAAGCAGAATCATAATGAATAACACTAACTACTCAGCCAAGCAGAATCATAATGAATAACACTACCTACTCAGCCAAGCAGAATCATAATGAATAACACTAACTACTCAGCCAAGCAGAATCATAATGAATAACACTAACTACTCAGCCAAGCAGAATCATAATGAATAACACTAACTAATCAGCCAAGCAGAATCATAATGAACAACACTAACTACTCAGCCAAGCAGAATCATAATGAATAACACTAACTACTCAGCCAAGCAGAATCATAATGAACAACACTAACTACTCAGCCAAGCAGAATCATAATAAACAACACTAACCACTCAGCCAAGCAGAATCATAATGAACAACACTAACTACTCAGCCAAGCAGAATCATATAAACAACACTAACTACTCAGCCAAGCCAAGCAAATCATAATAAACAACACTAACTACTCAGCCAAGCAGAATCATAATAAACAACACTAACTACTCAGAAGCAGAATCATAATGAATAACCCTAACTACTAAAGGAGAATCATGATAAACAACACTAACTACTCAGCCAAGCAGAATCATAATGAATAACACTAACTACTCAGCCAAGCAGAATCATAATAAACAACACTAACTACTCAGCCAAGCAGAATCATAATGAATAACACTAACTACTCAGCCAAGCAGAATCATAATAAACAACACTAACTACTCAGCCAAGCAGAATCATAATAAACAACACTAACTACTCAGCCAAGCAGAATCATAATGAACAACACTAACTACTCAGCCAAGCAGAATCATAATGAACAACACTAACACTACTCTCAGCCAAGCAGAATCATAATGAACAACACTAACTACTCAGCCAAGCAGAATCATAATGAACAACACTAACTACTCAGCCAAGCAGAATCATAATGAACAACACTAACTACTCAGCCAAGCAGAATCATAATGAATAACACTAACTACTCAGCCAAGCAGAATCATAATGAATAACACTAACTACTCAGCCAAGCAGAATCATAATGAATAACACTAACTACTACTCAGCCAAGCAGAATCATAATGAACAACACTAACTACTCAGCCAAGCAGAATCATAATGAATAACACTAACTACTCAGCCAAGCAGAATCATAATGAATAACACTAACTACTCAGCCAAGCAGAATCATAATGAATAACACTAACTACTCAGCCAAGCAGAATCATAATGAATAACACTAACTACTCAGCCAAGCAGAATCATAATGAATAACACTAACTACTCAGCCAAGCAGAATCATAATGAATAACACTAACTACTCAGCCAAGCAGAATCATAATGAATAACACTAACTACTCAGCCAAGCAGAATCATAATGAATAACACTAACTACTCAGCCAAGCAGAATCATAATGAATAACACTAACTACTCAGCCAAGCAGAATCATAATGAATAACACTAACTACTCAGCCAAGCAGAATCATAATGAATAACACTAACTACTCAGCCAAGCAGAATCATAATGAATAACACTAACTACTCAGCCAAGCAGAATCATAATGAATAACACTAACTACTCAGCCAAGCAGAATCATAATGAATAACACTAACTACTCAGCCAAGCAGAATCATAATGAATAACACTAACTACTCAGCCAAGCAGAATCATAATGAATAACACTAACTACTCAGCCAAGCAGAATCATAATGAATAACACTAACTACTCAGCCAAGCAGAATCATAATGAATAACACTAACTACTCACTCAGCCAAGCAGAATCATAATGAATAACACTAACTACTCAGCCAAGCAGAATCATAATGAATAACACTAACTACTCAGCCAAGCAGAATCATAATGAATAACACTAACTACTCAGCCAAGCAGAATCATAATGAATAACACTAACTACTCAGCCAAGCAGAATCATAATGAATAACACTAACTACTCAGCCAAGCAGAATCATAATGAATAACACTAACTACTCAGCCAAGCAGAATCATAATGAATAACACTAACTACTCAGCCAAGCAGAATCATAATGAATAACACTAACTACTCAGCCAAGCAGAATCATAATAAAGCCAAGCAGAATCATAACACTAACTAATCAGCCAAGCAGAATCATAATGAATAACACTAACTACTCAGCCAAGCAGAATCATAATGAATAACACTAACTACAACACTCAGCCAAGCAGAATCATAATGAATAACACTAACTACTCAGCCAAGCAGAATCATAATGAATAACACTAACTACTCAGCCAAGCAGAATCATAATGAATAACACTAACTACTCAGCCAAGCAGAATCATAATGAATCATAATGAACAACACTAACTACTCAGCCAAGCAGAATCATAATGAATAACACTAACTACTCAGCCAAGCAGAATCATAATGAATAACACTAACCAAGCAGAATCATAATGAATAACACTCTAGCCAAGCAGAATCATAATGAATAACACTAACTACTCAGCCAAGCAGAATCATAATGAACAACACTAACTACTCAGCCAAGCAGAATCATAATGAATAACACTAACTACTCAGCCAAGCAGAATCATAATGAATAACACTAACTACTCAGCCAAGCAGAATCATAATGAATAACACTAACTACTCAGCCAAGCAGAATCATAATGAATAACACTAACTACTCAGCCAAGCAGAATCATAATGAATAACACTAACTACTCAGCCAAGCAGAATCATAATGAATAACACTAACTACTCAGCCAAGCAGAATCATAATGAATAACACTAACTACTCAGCCAAGCAGAATCATAATGAATAACACTAACTACTCAGCCAAGCAGAATCATAATGAATACACTAACTACTCAGAGATCATAATGAATAACACTAACTACTCAGCCAAGCAGAATCATAATGAATAACACTAACTACTCAGCCAAGCAGAATCATAATGAATAACACTAACTACTCAGCCAAGCAGAATCATAATGAATAACACTAACTACTCAGCCAAGCAGAATCATAATGAATAACACTAACTACTCAGCCAAGCAGAATCATAATGAATAACACTAACTACTCAGCCAAGCAGAATCATAATGAACAACACTAACTACTCAGCCAAGCAGAATCATAATGAACAACACTAACTACTCAGCCAAGCAGAATCATAATGAATAACACTAACTACTCAGCCAAGCAGAATCATAATGAATAACACTAACTACTCAGCCAAGCAGAATCATAATGAACAACACTAACTACTCAGCCAAGCAGAATCATAATGAACAACACTAACTACTCAGCCAAGCAGAATCATAATGATGAAACTACTCAGCCACAGAATCATAACTACTCAGCCAAGCAGAATCATAATGAATAACACTAACTACTCAGCCAAGCAGAATCATAATGAATAACACTAACTACTCAGCCAAGCAGAATCATAATGAAAACACTAACTACTCAGCCAAGCAGAATCATAATGAATAACACTAACTACTCAGCCAAGCAGAATCATAATGAAACAACACTCAGCCACTAATGAATAACTCTACTCAGCCAAGCAGAATCATAATGAATAACACTAACTACTCAGCCAAGCAGAATCATAATGAATAACACTAACTACTCAGCCAAGCAGAATCATGATAAACAACACTAACTACTCAGCCAAGCAGAATCATAATGAATAACACTAACTACTCAGCCAAGCAGAATCATAATAAACAACACTAACTAGCTCAGCCAAGCAGAATCATAATGAATAACACTAACTACTCAGCCAAGCAGAATCATAATGAATAACACTAACTACTCAGCCAAGCAGAATCATAATGAATAACACTAACTACTCAGCCAAGCAGAATCATAATGAACAACACTAACTACTCAGCCAAGCAGAATCATAATGAATAACACTAACTACTCAGCCAAGCAGAATCATAATGAACAACACTAACTACTCAGCCAAGCAGAATCATAATGAATAACACTAACTACTCAGCCAAGCAGAATCATAATGAATAACACTAACTACTCAGCCAAGCAGAATCATAATGAATAACACTAACTACTCAGCCAAGCAGAATCATAATGAATAACACTAACTACTCAGCCAAGCAGAATCATAATGAATAACACTAACTACTCAGCCAAGCAGAATCATAATGAATAACACTAACTACTCAGCCAAGCAGAATCATAATGAATAACACTAACTACTCAGCCAAGCAGAATCATAATGAATAACACTAACTACTCAGCCAAGCAGAATCATAATGAATAACACTAACTACTCAGCCAAGCAGAATCATAATGAATAACACTAACTACTCAGCCAAGCAGAATCATAATGAATAACACTAACTACTCAGCCAAGCAGAATCATAATGAATAACACTAACTACTCAGCCAAGCAGAATCATAATGAATAACACTAACTACTCAGCCAAGCAGAATCATAATGAATAACACTAACTACTCAGCCAAGCAGAATCATAATGAATAACACTAACTACTCAGCCAAGCAGAATCATAATGAATAACACTAACTACTCAGCCAAGCAGAATCATAATGAATAACACTAACTACTCAGCCAAGCAGAATCATAATGAATAACACTAACTACTCAGCCAAGCAGAATCATAATGAATAACACTAACTACTCAGCCAAGCAGAATCATAATGAATAACACTAACTACTCAGCCAAGCAGAATCATAATGAATAACACTAACTACTCAGCCAAGCAGAATCATAATGAATAACACTAACTACTCAGCCAAGCAGAATCATATATCAGCCAAGCAGAATCAACAACACTAACTACTCAGCCAAGCAGAATCATAATGAATAACACTAACTACTCAGCCAAGCAGAATCATAATGAATAACACTAACTACTCAGCCAAGCAGAATCATAATGAATAACACTAACTACTCAGCCAAGCAGAATCATAATGAATAACACTAACTACTCAGCCAAGCAGAATCATAATGAATAACACTAACTACTCAGCCAAGCAGAATCATAATGAATAACACTAACTACTCAGCCAAGCAGAATCATAATGAAACAACACTAACTACTCAGCCAAGCAGAAGCAGAATCATAATGAATAACACTAACTACTCAGCCAAGCAGAATCATAATGAATAACACTAACTACTCAGCCAAGCAGAATCATAATGAATAACACTAACTACTCAGCCAAGCAGAATCATAATAAACAACACTAACTACTCAGCCAAGCAGAATCATAATGAATAACACTAACTACTCAGCCAAGCAGAATCATAATGAACAACACTAACTACTCAGCCAAGCAGAATCATAATGAACAACACTAACTACTCAGCCAAGCAGAATCATAATGAATAACACTAACTACTCAGCCAAGCAGAATCATAATAAATAACACTAACTACTCAGCCAAGCAGAATCATAATGAATAACACTAACTACTCAGCCAAGCAGAATCATAATGAACAACACTAACTACTCAGCCAAGCAGAATCATAATGAATAACACTAACTACTCAGCCAAGCAGAATCATAATGAACAACACTAACTACTCAGCCAAGCAGAATCATAATGAACAACACTAACTACTCAGCCAAGCAGAATCATAATGAATAACACTAACTACTCAGCCAAGCAGAATCATAATGAACAACACTAACTACTCAGCCAAGCAGAATCATAATGAATAACACTAACTACTCAGCCAAGCAGAATCATAATGAACAACACTAACTACTCAGCCAAGCAGAATCATAATGAATAACACTAACTACTCAGCCAAGCAGAATCATAATGAATAACACTAACTACTCAGCCAAGCAGAATCATAATGAATAACACTAACTACTCAGCCAAGCAGAATCATAATGAACAACACTAACTACTCAGCCAAGCAGAATCATAATGAATAACACTAACTACTCAGCCAAGCAGAATCATAATGAATAACACTAACTACTCAGCCAAGCAGAATCATAATGAATAACACTAACTACTCAGCCAAGCAGAATCATAATGAATAACACTAACTACTCAGCCAAGCAGAATCATAATGAACAACACTAACTACTCAGCCAAGCAGAATCATAATGAATAACACTAACTACTCAGCCAAGCAGAATCATAATGAATAACACTAACTACTCAGCCAAGCAGAATCATAATGAATAACACTAACTACTCAGCCAAGCAGAATCATAATGAATAACACTAACTACTCAGCCAAGCAGAATCATAATGAATAACACTAACTACTCAGCCAAGCAGAATCATAATGAATAACACTAACTACTCAGCCAAGCAGAATCATAATGAATAACACTAACTACTCAGCCAAGCAGAATCATAATGAATAACACTAACTACTCAGCCAAGCAGAATCATAATGAATAACACTAACTACTCAGCCAAGCAGAATCATAATGAATAACACTAACTACTCAGCCAAGCAGAATCATAATGAATAACACTAACTACTCAGCCAAGCAGAATCATAATGAATAACACTAACTACTCAGCCAAGCAGAATCATAATGAATAACACTAACTACTCAGCCAAGCAGAATCATAATGAATAACACTAACTACTCAGCCAAGCAGAATCATAATGAATAACACTAACTACTCAGCCAAGCAGAATCATAATGAATAACACTAACTACTCAGCCAAGCAGAATCATAATGAATAACACTAACTACTCAGCCAAGCAGAATCATAATGAACAACACTAACTACTCTCAGCCAAGCAGAATCATAATGAATACACTAACACTAACTACTCAGCCAAGCAGAATCATAATGAATAACACTAACTACTCAGCCAAGCAGAATCATAATGAATAACACTAACTACTCAGCCAAGCAGAATCATAATGAATAACACTAACTACTCAGCCAAGCAGAATCATAATGAATAACACTAACTACTCAGCCAAGCAGAATCATAATGAATAACACTAACTACTCAGCCAAGCAGAATCATAATGAATAACACTAACTACTCAGCCAAGCAGAATCATAATGAATAACACTAACTACTCAGCCAAGCAGAATCATAATGAATAACACTAACTACTCAGCCAAGCAGAATCATAATGAATAACACTAACTACTCAGCCAAGCAGAATCATAATGAATAACACTCAGCCAAGCTACACCAAGCAGAATCATAATGAATAACACTAACTACTCAGCCAAGCAGAATCATAATGAATAACACTAACTACTCAGCCAAGCAGAATCATAATGAATAACACTAACTACTCAGCCAAGCAGAATCATAATGAATAACACTAACTACTCAGCCAAGCAGAATCATAATGAATAACACTAACTACTCAGCCAAGCAGAATCATAATGAATAACACTAACTACTCAGCCAAGCAGAATCATAATGAATAACACTAACTACTCAGCCAAGCAGAATCATAATGAATAACACTAACTACTCAGCCAAGCAGAATCATAATGAATAACACTAACTACTCAGCCAAGCAGAATCATAATGAATAACACTAACTACTCAGCCAAGCAGAATCATAATGAATAACACTAACTACTCAGCCAAGCAGAATCATAATGAATAACACTAACTACTCAGCCAAGCAGAATCATAATGAATAACACTAACTACTCAGCCAAGCAGAATCATAATGAATAACACTAACTACTCAGCCAAGCAGAATCATAATGAATAACACTAACTACTCAGCCAAGCAGAATCATAATGAATAACACTAACTACTCAGCCAAGCAGAATCATAATGAATAACACTAACTACTCAGCCAAGCAGAATCATAATGAATAACACTAACTACTCAGCCAAGCAGAATCATAATGAACAACACTAACTACTCAGCCAAGCAGAATCATAATGAATAACACTAACTACTCAGCCAAGCAGAATCATAATGAACAACACTAACTACTCAGCCAAGCAGAATCATAATGAATAACACTAACTACTCAGCCAAGCAGAATCATAATGAACAACTACTCAACTCATAATGAATAACACTCTAGCCAAGCAGAATCATAATGAACAACACTAACTACTCAGCCAAGCAGAATCATAATGAATAACACTAACTACTCAGCCAAGCAGAATCATAATGAATAACACTAACTACTCAGCCAAGCAGAATCATAATGAATAACACTAACTACTCAGCCAAGCAGAATCATAATGAACAACACTAACTACTCAGCCAAGCAGAATCATAATGAACAACACTAACTACTCAGCCAAGCAGAATCATAATGAACAACACTAACTACTCAGCCAAGCAGAATCATAATGAATAACACTAACTACTCAGCCAAGCAGAATCATAATGAATAACACTAACTACTCAGCCAAGCAGAATCATAATGAACAACACTAACTACTCAGCCAAGCAGAATCATAATGAATAACACTAACTACTCAGCCAAGCAGAATCATAATGAATAACACTAACTACTCAGCCAAGCAGAATCATAATAAACAACACTAACTACTCAGCCAAGCAGAATCATAATGAACAACACTAACTACTCAGCCAAGCAGAATCATAATGAATAACACTAACTACTCAGCCAAGCAGAATCATAATAAACAACACTAACTACTCAGCCAAGCAGAATCATAATGAAACAACACTAACTACTCAGCCAAGCAGAATCATAATGAACAACACTAACTACTCAGCCAAGCAGAATCATAATGAACAACACTAACTACTCAGCCAAGCAGAATCATAATGAACAACACTAACTACTCAGCCAAGCAGAATCATAATAAACAACACTAACTACTCAGCCAAGCAGAATCATAATGAACAACACTAACTACTCAGCCAAGCAGAATCATAATGAATAACACTAACTACTCAGCCAAGCAGAATCATAATGAATAACACTAACTACTCAGCCAAGCAGAATCATAATGAACAACACTAACTACTCAGCCAAGCAGAATCATAATGAATAACACTAACTACTCAGCCAAGCAGAATCATAATGAATAACACTAACTACTCAGCCAAGCAGAATCATAATGAATAACACTAACTACTCAGCCAAGCAGAATCATAATGAATAACACTAACTACTCAGCCAAGCAGAATCATAATGAATAACACTAACTACTCAGCCAAGCAGAATCATAATGAATAACACTAACTACTCAGCCAAGCAGAATCATAATGAATAACACTAACTACTCAGCCAAGCAGAATCATAATGAATAACACTAACTACTCAGCCAAGCAGAATCATAATGAACTAACACTCAAAGCAGAATCATAATGAATAACACTAACTACTCAGCCAAGCAGAATCATAATGAATAACACTAACTACTCAGCCAAGCAGAATCATAATGAACAACACTAACTACTCAGCCAAGCAGAATCATAATGAACAACACTAACTACTCAGCCAAGCAGAATCATAATAAACAACACTAACTACTCAGCCAAGCAGAATCATAATAAACAACACTAACTACTCAGCCAAGCAGAATCATAATGAACAACACTAACTACTCAGCCAAGCAGAATCATAATGAACAACACTAACTACTCAGCCAAGCAGAATCATAATGAACAACACTAACTACTCAGCCAAGCAGAATCATAATGAACAACACTAACTACTCAGCCAAGCAGAATCATAATGAACAACACTAACTACTCAGCCAAGCAGAATCATAATGAATAACACTAACTACTCAGCCAAGCAGAATCATAATGAATAACACTAACTACTCAGCCAAGCAGAATCATAATGAATAACACTAACTACTCAGCCAAGCAGAATCATAATGAATAACACTAACTACTCAGCCAAGCAGAATCATAATGAATAACACTAACTACTCAGCCAAGCAGAATCATAATGAATAACACTAACTACTCAGCCAAGCAGAATCATAATGAATAACACTAACTACTCAGCCAAGCAGAATCATAATGAATAACACTAACTACTCAGCCAAGCAGAATCATAATGAATAACACTAACTACTCAGCCAAGCAGAATCATAATGAATAACACTAACTACTCAGCCAAGCAGAATCATAATGAATAACACTAACTACTCAGCCAAGCAGAATCATAATGAATAACACTAACTACTCAGCCAAGCAGAATCATAATGAATAACACTAACTACTCAGCCAAGCAGAATCATAATGAATAACACTAACTACTCAGCCAAGCAGAATCATAATAAACAACACTAACTACTCAGCCAAGCAGAATCATAATGAATAACAGTAACTACTCAGCCAAGCAGAATCATAATGAATTACACTAACTACTCAACCAAGGAGAATCATAATGAATAACACTAACTACTCAGCCAAGCAGAATCATAATGAACAACACTAACTACTCAGCCAAGCAGAATCATAATGAACAACACTAACTACTCAGCCAAGCAGAATCATGATAAACAACACTAACTACTCAGCCAAGCAGAATCATAATGAATAACACTAACTACTCAGCCAAGCAGAATCATAATGAATAACACTAACTACTCAGCCAAGCAGAATCATGATAAACAACACTAACTACTCAGCCAAGCAGAATCATAATGAACAACACTAACTACTCAGCCAAGCAGAATCATAATAAACAACACTAACTACTCAGCCAAGCAGAATCATAATGAACAACACTAACTACTCAGCCAAGCAGAATCATAATGAACAACACTAACTACTCAGCCAAGCAGAATCATAATGAATAACACTAACTACTCAGCCAAGCAGAATCATAATGAATAACACTAACTACTCAGCCAAGCAGAATCATGATAAACAACACTAACTACTCAGCCAAGCAGAATCATAATGAATAACACTAACTACTCAGCCAAGCAGAATCATAATGAATAACACTAACTACTCAGCCAAGCAGAATCATGATAAACAACACTAACTACTCAGCCAAGCAGAATCATAATGAACAACACTAACTACTCAGCCAAGCAGAATCATAATAAACAACACTAACTACTCAGCCAAGCAGAATCATGATAAACAACACTAACTACTCAGCCAAGCAGAATCATAATGAACAACACTAACTACTAAGCCAAGCAGAATCATGATAAACAACACTAACTACTCAGCCAAGCAGAATCATAATGAACAACACTAACTACTCAGCCAAGCAGAATCATAATGAACAACACTAACTACTCAGCCAAGCAGAATCATAATGAATAACACTAACTACTCAGCCAAGCAGAATCATAATAAACAACACTAACTACTCAGCCAAGCAGAATCATAATGAATAACACTAACTACTCAGCCAAGCAGAATCATAATGAATAACACTAACAACTCAGCCAAGCAGAATCATGATAAACAACACTAACTACTCAGCCAAGGAGAATTATAATGAATAACACTAACAACTCAGCCAAGCAGAATCATAATAAACAACACTAACTACTCAGCCAAGGAGAATTATAATGAATAACACTAACTACTCAGCCAAGCAGAATCATAATGAATAACACTAACTACTCAGCCAAGCAGAATCATAATGAATAACACTAACTACTCAGCCAAACAGAATCATAATGAATAACACTACCTACTCAGCCAAGCAGAATCATGATAAACAACACTAACTACTCAGCCAAGCTGAATCATAATGAATAACACTAACTACTCAGCCAAGCAGAATCATAATGAATAACACTCACTACTCAGCCAAGCAGAATCATAATGAATAATACTAACTAATCAGCCAAGCAGAATCATAATAAACAACACTAACTACTCAGCCAAGGAGAATCATAATGAATAACACTAACTACTCAGCCAAGCAGAATCATAATGAATAACACTAACAACTCAGCCAAGCAGAATCATAATGAACAACACTAACTAATCAGACAAGCAGAATCATAATAAACAACACTAACTACTCAGCCAAGCAGAATCATAATAGACAACACTAACTACTCAGCCAAGCAGAACCATAATGAATAACACTAACTACTCAGCCAAGCAGAATCATAATGAATAACACTAACTACATGGCGAAGCAGAATCATAATGAATAACACTAACTACTCAGCCAAGCAGAATCATAATGAATTACACTAACTACTCAGCCAAGGAGAATCATAATGAATAACACTAACTACTCAGCCAAGCAGAATCATAATGAATAACACTAACTAATCACTCAAGCAGAATCATAATGAATAACACTAACTAATCAGCCAAGCAGAATCATAATGAACAACATTAACTACTCAGCCAAGCAGAATCATCATGAATAACACTAACCACTCAGCCAAGCAGAATCATAATGAACAACACTAACTACTCACCCAAGCAGAATCATAATGAATAACACTAACTACTCAGCCAAGAAGAATCATAATGAACAATACTAACTACTCAGCCAAGTAGAATCATAATGAACAACACTAACTACTCAGCCAAGCAGAATCATAATGAACAACACTAACTACTCAGCCAAACAGAATCATAATGATCAACACTAACTACTCTGCCAAGCAGAATCATAATGAACAATACTAACTACTCAGCCAAGCTCTTTTATTCTGATATATATTATTCAATGTTATGTTTCTTTTCTTCAGACAGAATGGTTTTGGAAAAACCTAGTCCTCAGTTTGAAACTTCTGATATCACCAGTTTTCAAACCTCTGTCATGATCAATACAAGTATCTACTGTTTGTAGCGCTGGCTCAAAGTTTAGCTGTACAACATGAAATAATGTGTACAGCCCAAATCCTGACTGCAAATGTAACTTTAACATCACTGAACACATTGGAAGATTTTATATAACAGCTTTCTAGGATCAACACTAAAGGTTCAAGGAACATAAACACTAAAGGTTCAGGGAACATAAACACTAAAGGTTCAGAGAACATAAACACTAAAGTCCAAGGAACATAAACATTAAAGGTTCAAAGAACAGAAACGCTAAAGGTTCAGAGAATATAAACGCTAAAGGTTCAAAGAATATAAACACTAAAGGTTCAAAGAACACAAACACTAAAGGTTCAAAGAACATAAACAATGGTTGAAGCAGTTATTTGTACCTTTTGTTGATAAGTACAAAGCATCTTAAATATCTATTTATGTTCTGCCACCTTGTGTATATAAACTCGATTTTTATCATCACAAATCTACATACCTTCCACTGGGAGGGTCAGTAAGGGTTTAATGAATACTTTGAAAACTTTCATTAATAACACACCTAAATAGCTTGTGAACCAACCAGTATCTCATGTTATAAATAACGAATATTCTTTCTCTGACCCTCATGTTATAAACTTTTGTAAACATGTGGATGTGACCTTTGTTTCTTAACACGTGATATATTCTGTTTTCAGTTCAACAGACCAACTGTCCAACAATCACTGCTCCTGAAAATGGAGAAATAGCAGGAATGTGTTCATCTGCAGTGACAGGAGATCGATGTACATTCTCCTGTGAAGGAGAGTACCAACTGGTAGGAGTCTCGGATTTGACCTGTTTGGACACCGGAAGTTGGTCTGGAGAAAGTCCATCGTGTGAACGTAAGTCATGTTATTCACACCTTCAGTAACTTCTTTGCCACATTATTTCTATATTATGTTCATATCAACTTAAAGCAGACACAAATGACAACATATCCAAAATTATTCTGTCTAAAGACGTATTAATTCAATGTCATGAATTTACCAATGAGTATTAAATTAGCAGCTATCGTCAAAATATATTATGTAATATAGTCTATATCATCAGAACAATCAAATCATGTTCATTATAACAAGAATAAACAAATTTGTTACACTAATGTTATCTGAAACTGGACACAAAATAACAAACTAAAATGTTATAAGATTCAAACATATATAAGTCATTTTCTATCTAAATTAAGTTGCTTTTACATATCCAACAATCTGTTTATGGTGTCAGTAAATACATTTTGGGGCTTGACTTTCCTAAAAATTTCATCTAAACAAAGTTACTTTTAGAGAGAATTGTAGGTTGAAATAAAAATAAGATTATGAATATGAATGTATCTGTATCATATGATAAATCATATTCGGTAAACATTAGTCTCTTAACAATCTAATCTCATCCTTTTGTGGAACTAGTTTGTGTGCATGTGACTTGTGTCATTTTTTCACAGGGATATATTTTATGATTATTATGTGTATAGTTGTGTGACACGTGGACAGTTTTTACACTGTTCTTATTGCTCATATATTCTCAACTTTTGCAGACACTAAACTTTTATTAACACTTCTGGTTTACGACCTGTATCAAGTCCCTCTCTGGTGATAGTACAAGTGTCCCAAGTTAATCCATGCTCCTGTGCTTTCTAAATACCATTAAGTGCAAGAAATACACCTGCTTTGGAAGTTCTAAATCTCTGACATTAATAATTAAGTACCTTGTGTCAAAATGGGCTGTTAGATGTTTTTGACAAAAGCAGGAAGTCTTCAGTAGCATTACACTAGCTATGGTATGCCAATTAGTGTCAAATCAGACTTATGATAAACGCAACTGTCTCATTAGTTCATATCGGCTGTAGTCGTCCACATTCTTACTAATTTCCAAATTTAACATAATTTCAATAAAACACTTTTCAAACATCTTAAACATTATAGAAGTATAATTATGAGAATATATGAAAAGAAATATCTTCCATTATTCTTGGACAATTTCTAAATATTTACACTCTATTACTGTTTTATTTTCAGTTCAACAGTCCTACTGTCCAACAATCACTGCTCCTGAAAATGGAGAAATAGCAGGATCATGTTCATCTGCAGTGACAGGAGATCGATGTGCTTTCTCCTGTGTAGGAAACTACCAACTGGTAGGACTTTCGGATTTGACATGCTTGGACACTGGAAATTGGTCTGGAGAAAGTCCATCATGTGAACGTAAGTTATGTTTTTCATTTCTTCAGAGACTCTGTTGCTACATGATTCCTATACTATGTTTGTTTCAATTTAAATAGAAACGAATGGCAACATATATCCAAAGCTGTTGTTTTTAAGTCAGTATAATTAGTCGTGGGTTTACCAATGTGTATTACACTGCTAGACATTTTCATGGTACAGTATAATGTTTTATATGTGGATAAATCAACTAAATATTTCCAGCTGAACAAGCGTGATCTCATTTATTAGGAAAATATAAAAAACAACAAACTAAAACAATGTAAATATCAAATGTATTTAAGACAATTTCTACCTAATTCAGAATATTTGAAAAATCTGTTTATAAATTTGGTAAGTTTATTTTGTGAATTGTCAAAAAGCAAAAACTAAAATCAAGAACAAAATATGAAATAAAGATTCAACAATCTGTTTTTGTCTCTTTTTTTCCTAGAGTTTCACTCAAGCAAGGATATCGTAAAAAAGAACTATAAATCTAACAAAACATTAATACTGTGGATTTATTTTTACATCTATATCTATATTTATCTGTGTCAAATGAACATAACGTCTCAAAAAATGGTTTCTTAATAATTCGATAACAAATGATTATTTTGGGGAAGCATCTTGTGTCCAAGTGACTTGTTTCACTTTTCTACAGAGATATATTTCTTCATTAACTATTGAGTTCTAATATTCTCACCTGTTATAAGAAGCTACACTTTCCTTAACAATCCCAGAATATCACCTGTTATAAGAAACTACACTTTCCTTAACAATCCCAGAATATCACCTGTTATAAGAAACTACACTTTCCTTAACAATCCCAGAATATCACCTGTTATAAGAAGCTACACTTTCCTTAACAATCCCAGAATATCACCTGTTATAAGAAGCTACACTTCCTTTAACAATCCCAGAATATCACCTGTTATAAGAAGCTACACTTCCCTTAACAATCCCAGAATATCACCTGTTATAGAGACACTTCCTTAACAATCCCAGAATATCACCTGTTATAAGAAACTACACTTTCCTTAACAATCCCAGAATATCACCTGTTATAAGAAGCTACACTTTCTTTTTCTTAACAATGCCAGAATATCACCTGTTATAAAAAGCTACACTTTCTTTAACAATCCCAGAATATCACCTGTTATAAGAAGCTACACTTTTCTTAACAATCCCAGAATATCACCTGTTATAAGAAGCTACACTTTCCTTAACAATCCCAGAATATCACCTGTTATAAAAAGCTAAACTTTCTTTAACAATCCCAGAATATCACCTGTTATAAGAAGCTACACTTTCTTAACAATCCCAGAATATCACCTGTTATAAGAAGCTACACTTTTCTTAACAATCCCAGAATATCACCTGTTATAAGAAGCTACACTTTTCTTAACAATCCCAGAATATCACCTGTTATAAGAAGCTACACTTTCTTTAACAATCCCAGAATATCACCTGTTATAAGAAGCTACACTTTTCTTAACAATCCCAGAATATCACCTGTTATAAGAAACTACACTTTCCTTAACAATCCCAGAATATCACTTGTTATAAGAAGCTACACTTTCCTTAACAATGCCAGAATATCACCTGTTATAAAAAGCTAAACTTTCTTTAACAATCCCAGAATATCACCTGTTATAAGAAGCTACACTTTTCTTAACAATCCCAGAATATCACCTGTTATAAGAAGCTACACTTTTCTTAACAATCCCAGAATATCACCTGTTGCAAGTCTATTTTTTTGTTTGGTTCTGGCTTCCCATTTTAATCTGTATTCCTTTGCTTTGTAATGCCACTAAATACAAATTACATCTCCTCCTCAGAAAGTGTAAATCCTCGACATGGATACAGCTTCATGATATTAATGTTTTATATTGGAGATGCTTTTTATATTCCATTTTCAAAAGTTATCACTTGTAGGTGTTATCATTTTAAGTACAAATAATGTGAAAATGTAACTATGATACATTCTGTTTCTTAGTGAGTTTATGTTGGCTTTTGGCTGGCTCAAGTGACTAACTGACTTGCATGTTTGAAATATGACATTTGGAAGTATCTGTATAATAATAATGATAATTTTCACTGTATCTTAGAGAAATACAATTGGATACAAATATAGATACAAAATCTGTAACCACTATTATTAAACCAAACTTTAAATATTTCCACCCTGTCACTGTTATGTCTTCAGTTCAACAGTCCAACTGTCCAACAATCACTGCTCCTGAAAATGGAGAAATAGCAGGAATATGTTCATCTGCAGTGACAGGAGATCGTTGTACATTCTTCTGTATAGGAGAATACCAAGTAGTGGGAGTTTCAGATTTGACCTGTTTAGACACCGGAATTTGGTCTGGAGAAATTCCAACATGTGAACGTAAGTTATGGTTTTCACATTTGTGGTGAACACTTTGTAGTTACAGACCAAATGCTTCAGTGCATAGACTTGAATAAATATAAGAACTTGTCTCCCGTGACTGGAGACAGGTGTATGTTCTCCTGTCTAGAAGAGTACCAACTAGTACTCAGAATTGGTACGTCTGGAGTCTTGCAGTTGGTCTGCAACTACCCCTACTTGTCACAGTAAGAATTGGTTTTATTCATGTTGTAACTGTACATCTTTCCTATAACAACACATTGATATAAGGTTAATAGATTGGCTAATCTTGGAGAAAACATGTATAACACATACAGAACTTTTCATAAATATTTAGAAATTTCTTACCAACATCACTGACCTGCCCTGATGGACATTTTGTATTTTTTGAGGGGCTCCTTACTTAAATATTACTTGAAACGTATGTTGATTATTTTCAATTCAACTAGAACTTAAACTAGAAATCTTTCTTATTCTACTGATTTCACAAATTCTGGTTTATTCGTATTCTTTAGTTTCACCTTTATCTACAATATTTCTATTCTGGTTTATTAGTATTCTTTAGTTTCACCTTTACCTACAATGTTTCTATTCTGGTTTATTAGTATTCTTTAGTTTCACCTTTACCTACAATGTTTCTATTCTGGTTCATTAGTATTCTTTAGTTTCACCTTTACCTACAATATTTCTATTCTGGTTTATTAGCATTCTTTAGTTTCACCTTTACCTACAATGTTTCTATTCTGGTTTATTAGTATTCTTTAGTTTCACCTTTACCTACAATGTTTCTATTCTGGTTTATTAGTATTCTTTAGTTTCACCTTTACCTACAATGTTTCTATTCTGGTTTATTAGTATTCTTTAGTTTCACCTTTACCTACAATGTTTCTATTCTGGTTTATTAGTATTCTTTAGTTTCACCTTTACCTACAATGTTTCTATTCTGGTTTATTAGTATTCTTTAGTTTCACCTTTACCTACAATGTTTCTATTCTGGTTTATTAGTATTCTTTAGTTTCACCTTTACCTACAATATTTCTATTCTGGTTTATTAGTATTCTTTAGTTTCACCTTTACCTACAATGTTTCTATTCTGGTTTATTAGTATTCTTTAGTTTCACCTTTACCTACAATGTTTCTATTCTGGTTTATTAGTATTCTTTAGTTTCACCTTTACCTACAATGTTTCTATTCTGGTTTATTAGTATTCTTTAGTTTCACCTTTACCTACAATGTTCATATTCTGGTTTATTAGTGTTCTTTAGTTTCACCTTTACCTACAATGTTTCTATTCTGGTTTATTAGTATTCTTTAGTTTCACCTTTATCTACAATGTTTATATTCTGGTTTATTAGTATTCTTTAGTTTCACCTTTACGTTCCTTTATATTGGTAAAAACTAAACTAACAAACACAACACCAACATAATTTATAAAATACAATGCACAACTGCCACGACTTCTATACTGAGGAAAGAAATAAGCAGAAAAATGGAAACTAAATTCAAAGAACAAAAACAAACAAACCACCATCACATTTGTTTGTTTGTTTTGAATTTCGCACAAAGCTACTCGAGGGCTATCTGTGCTAGCCATCCCTAATTTAGCAGTATAAGACTAGATGGAAGGCAGCTAGTCATCACCACCAACCGCCAACTCTTGGGCTACTCTTTTACTAACGAATAGTGGGATTGACCGTCACATTATAACACCCTCACGGCTGAAAGGGCGAGCATGTTTGGCGTGACGGGGATGCGAACCCGCGACTCTCAGATTACGAGTCGCACGCCTTAACACGCTTGGCCATGCCGGGCCTTTCCACCATCACACATTTTTGAACACTTCAAATCAAATAAACAAACATAACCATAGAAAACACCCAGATACGTTTTGTTTGTTTGTTTTTTAATTTTGCGCAAAGCTACTCGAGGGCTATCTGTGCTAGCCATCCCTAATTTAGCAGTATAAGACTAGAGGGAAGGCAGCTAGTCATCACCATCCACCGCCAACTCTTCAGGTACTCTTTTACTAACGAATAATGAGATTGACCGTCACATTATAACGCCCCCACGGCCTAAAAGGCGAGCATGTTTGTGTGACAGGGATGCAAAACCGCGACCCTCAGGTTACGAGTCGCACGCTTTAACCCACCTGGCCATGCCGGGCCCCACCCAGATACTAAATAAGGAAACAAATATTAAAAAACAAAAAAACACAAAAATCAAAGAAGTCCTACTCACACAGCAACTAAAACCAATATAAAGGAACACCTTTATACCTATACTAATTAATAACCTAACATCCAACTGGAACGCCCCCTGCAATCCCTACTCGTTTATACTCTTGTCCCTAAGACGGGTCCGGTAGCGGTCACTTGCAAACTCTGTTTGTTATCCTGAAGATGACCTAGGACGTTCGAAACGTTGTTCTCCCCTTAGCAATAAGTGTTAATACCCGTACCAGCCGTTCTGAGATACATTTTGATTTCAAGTGGGTTTCTCGTCATAAAGAATTTCCTTTTTCTAGTCTAATATATATGTAAAAACAGCTGGTTTGGGTTGAGAACATTTTTTGTGTAGAGGGGCGAACAACGTTTTGACCTTCTTCGGTCATCGTCAGGTTCTCTTCAAGTGGGTTTTCTCGTCATCACTGATTATTATTTCTTCTAGGCTATCACTTCAAGTTCAGAAAAGACTAGTACAAAGAGCACTCGAATATCATTTTGTGAACTTCATGACATAAACATATTATGATGAATTACATTTGATAAAAGCTTGTACTATATGATAAATAATATATTGTAAAGTGTTTTGTTAAACATTAGTTCTGTTCTGTACACGATGTATCCAGTTTTCTATTGTTAGTATTTTCCAGTCAAGTTCAGACGTTGTCACATTGTTTCATATGTAACTTTAGTTCAACAATCCTATTGTCCAACACTCTCTGCTCCAGAAAATGGAGAAATAGCAGGGAATTGTTCATCGTCAGTGACAGGAGATAAATGTACATTCTCCTGTATTGGAGACTACCAACTAGTAGGAACTTCAGAACTAATATGTTTGGACACGGGAAGATGGTCTTCAGAAATTCCAGCGTGTGGATGTAAGTTTTTGTTGTAATTCGGAAATCAAACTACATTTAGTTTCCTGTTGTACTATACTGAAAATGCATTATGCTTGCTATGTTATAACTAGCTATTTCATTTGGTTACACTTGCTAATACACACAAAGAATCCCATGTTGTCAGCTTTAGGTGCTTTGACAGATACGTAGTTTTAAAACATCTGTCCTGTCACTGTTTAACTCATTAACATTGTAAAATTTTGTTGTTTTTTGCTGTGTCGATAATAGAGGTTTAATTGAATGGTCAGTAAATATTGTCGTGTTTCACAAGACAATATAACTCGACTTTTCAGTCAAATCATTTAATTATACAGAATAAGGTTATTATGTTGATTTTCATTTCTCTATTGGCAACAGTCGTATTATAAATATGGCCTTTCCTTTATGTTAAGTGTCGTTATAAACATGGTCTTTCCTTTATGTTAAGTGTCGTTATAAATATGGTCTTTCCTTTATGTTAAGTGTCGTTATAAATATAGTCTTTCCTTTATGTTAAGTGTCGTTATAAATATAGTCTTTCCTTTATGTTAAGTGTCGTTATAAATATGGCCTTTCCTTTATGTTAAGTGTCATTATAAATATGACCTTATGTTAAATAAATAGTCTTTCCTTTATGTTAAGTGTCGTTATAAATATGGCTTTCCTTTATGTTAAGTGTCATTATAAATATGACCCTTTATGTTAAGTGTCATTATAAATATAGTCTTTATGTTAAGTGTCATTATAAATATGACCTGTTAAGTGTCGTTATAAATATGGTCTTTCCTTTATGTTAAGTGTCGTTATAAATATGGTCTTTCCTTTATGTTAAGTGTCCTTTCCTTTATGTTAAGTGTCGTTATAAATATGGTCTTTCCTTTATGTTAAGTGTCGTTATAAATATGGTCTTTCCTTTATGTTAAGTGTCGTTATAAATATGGTCTTTCCTTTATGTTAAGTGTCGTTATAAATATGGTCTTTCCTTTATGTTAAGTGTCGTTATAAATATGACCTTTCCTTTATGTTAAATGTCGTTATAAATATGGTCTTTCCTTTATGTTAAGTGTCGTTATAAATAGTCTTTCCTTTATGTTAAGTGTCGTTATAAATATGACCTTTCCTTTATGTTAAGTGTCGTTATAAATATGGCCTTTCCTTTATGTTAAATGTCGTTATAAATATGACTTTTCCTTTATGTTAAGTGTCGTTATAAATATGGTCTTTCCTTTATGTTAAGTGTCGTTATAAATATGGTCTTTCCTTTATGTTAAGTGTCGTTATAAATATGACCTTTCCTTTATGTTAAGTGTCGTTATAAATATGGCCTTTCCTTTATGTTAAGTGTCGTTATAAATATGGCCTTTCCTTTATGTTAAGTATCATTATAAATATGACCTTTCATTTATGTTAAGTGTCGTTATAAATATGGTCTTTCCTTTATGTTAAGTGTCGTTATAAATATGGCCTTTCCTTTATGTTAAGTGTCGTTATAAATATGGCCTTGCCTTTATGTTAAGTGTCATTATAAATATGACCTTTCCTTTATGTTAAGTGTCGTTATAAATATAGTCTTTCCTTTATGTTAAGTGTCGTTATAAATATGGCCTTTCCTTTATGTTAAATGTCGTTATAAATATGACCTTTCCTTTATGTTAAGTGTCGTTATAAATATGGTCTTTCCTTTATGTTAGCAGCTGTTTGGAATATGTTAACTTGCTCATGTTGTATTATTTTAGTTTTTAGTTATTTATTATACCAGAATTTTACTTTCTTTAAATCGATTGTTATTTGTTTGTTGTACATCATGTCGTGAGGGTTACTATGAGTGTTTGAGATTATGTTTTCTGATAGATATCTTTAAGATATGAGTGTCGTGGAAATTAAACACTTTTTACTAATAATTATAGTTCTGAGGCCACTCGTCCATCAACTCTATTTCGTTATGCACAGCACGTGCTGCATTATAACAAAATAGATGTAACTTTATGTAGTTCTTGTCAACTACATACTGGCACTTTTCTGTTAAATAATGTTGTTACAAAACAATACTGATTGTTTAAACGTTACTTTTGTTTTATCTGTTATGGTTTGTACAAGAATAAAAGTGTATAATAATAATATTTTATACCTTTAAAGGCTAGTATGTAACAATGTACAGGTTTGTAAATGTTATTGTTGTATAATCACATATGTCCATCAAAGACAACGTAACGTTTAAATTCTAGAAGTCAGAAGTAAACATTTGAACATATTATATATTTGTGATACAGCGCTGGTAAAAACAACATGTCCAGACTTGTCACCACCTCCGAATGGTTTGACAAACGGTTCCTGTTCTGCTGCTATTACTGGAGATACGTGTATGTTCTCTTGTGAAACAAGCTTTCAACTTAAAGGTACTAAAGTGGTCACTTGTTTGGAAGGAGGTGCTTGGACAGATGAAATTCCAGTGTGTGAATGTAAGTGACGAGTGGTTTCATATTCTATAATATTTATGTTTTTCTTGTTCTAGTCAAGGTAATAGGTCTGACGGGGTGCTCTACTTGTAATCTTTGGGTCTCTGGTTCGAACCTTATCATCAAACATGTCACCCTCAGTCTAAATAAATATATGTTATTTGTTTAAATGTAGGATTTGGCTAAAAAACAGAGTACAAAGCCTTGCAAAGAAGTCCAGTGTTTTCTCCCAGCAATGTTTTAGGGTTATTATTCGCCACAAAACCCTTGGCTGATATATTTTAACCTGAAAGAGAAGGTATTAACATTGACAGTTATGGTGTGAGTGACTTTTCCAATGTGACTAAGCATAATTATAATGAATTATAACTGTCATAATGCACTAATGTTAGGCCTATTACATTTTTAAACAATTATAATGAATTATACCTGTCATAATGCACTAATGTTAGGCCTATTACATTTGTAAACAATTATAATGAATTATACCTGTCATAATACATTAATGTTAGGCCTATTACATTTGTAAACAATTATAATGAATTATACCTGTCATAATACATTAATGTTAGGCCTATTACATTTGTAAACAATTACAATGAATTATGCCTGTCATAATACATTAATGTTAGGCCTATTACATTTGTAAACAATTATAATGAATTATACCTGTCATAATACATTAATGGTAGGCCTATTACATTTGTAAACACTATATTCTTAATCTAGTTCCTTAGAAATTTCCAAGAGCTTGAAGAATGGATAATAATTGTGTTTTATCCACACTTGAAGAATGGATAATAATAGTGTTTTATCCACACTATCTTTGCATATCCATTGCTTTCAAAGCATTTCATTCAACCTAGAGCTCGCCTGACCAGCTTGAACACAATAGTTTTGTTTTTTTGTTGTTGTTTTTTTAATTTCGCACAAAGCTACTCGAGGGCTATCTGTGCTAGCCGTCCCTAATTTAACAGTGTAAGACTAGAGGGAAGGCAAGTAGTCATCACCACCCACTGCCAACTCTTGAGCTACTCTCTTATCAACGAATAGTGGGATTAACCGTCACTTTATAACGCTCCCACGGCTGAAAGGGCGAGCATGTTTGATGCGACGAGGATGCGAACCCGCGACCCTCAGATTACGAGTCGCATGCCTTAACATGCTTGGCCATGCCGGGCCACGAACACAATAGTTGTGAAACACTATCAGTAACAACCGTGATAGTAATGCAGCAAGAAAACCCATAAAACGTTTGTGTTGATAGAGACATTATTCTTATAGAATGTCAGTGTAAAATTAAAGAACAGCTAAACGTGTCGACAAGACTTTAGTTTCAACTAATGTGTGAATAATGCCCTGGAAAATTACAGATAAAGGAAATGGTTGTCCTCCACTGAGTCCTCCAAACCAAGGAGAGTTTGCAGGAGCTTGTCTGTCAGCTGTGGCAGGACAGCGATGTTCATTCTCCTGTGTAGGAGACAATCAGCTCTTAGGACCGTCCACATTAATATGTCTGGAATCAGGCAACTGGTCAGCTGCGCCTCCGACATGTGAACGTAAGTACTTTAAGTGTTATTTATCTTCTCTTCTTTCAAACATGTCAACTGTGGTGTTTTTATAACTCTGTTAGTTAATACAATCATTTATGAAGAGTTTTGCTTTCAATGATAATCAGTTTCTATCAACCCTCATGAACAATTTTAAAACTTCATCAGATCTCGTGAAGAGTAAGGTTTGTAAACTTGTCTTAATTGAACATTTACAGTTAGTTTTAACTTGGAGTATTATAATCTGCAAAGTTACAGAGTATAAAATATGTTTTTATCTTTATGTAAGCAATATAAATCATGTTAATATCAGCTAACTGTTAATACCAACTAATTGTTAATTCCAACTATCAGTTAATACCAGCTAACTATTAATACCAGTTGGTATGAAGAGGTAGCTGGTATTAACTGATAGTTGGGACAAACAGTTAGGTAGTATTAACTGATATTTGGTATTAACAGTTAGCTGGTACTAACTGATAGATAGTACAAATAGTTAGCTGGTATTAACTGGTATTTGGTATTAACAGGCAGCTGGTATTAATTAACAGTTGGTATGAACAGGTAGCTGGTATTAACTGGTATTTGATGTGAACAGTTAGCTGGTATTAACTGATAGTTGGTACAAACAGTTAGCTGGTATTAACTGATAGTTGGTATTAACAGTTAGCTGGTATTAACTGGTATTTGGTATTAACAGGTAGCTGGTGTTAACTGGTACTTGGTATTAACTGGTATTTGGTATTAACAGGTAGCTGGTATTAACTGACAGTTGGTATAAACAGGTAGCTGGTATTAACTGACAGTTGGTATAAACAGGTAGCTGGTATTAACTGATAGTTGGGACAAACAGTTAGCTGGTACTAACTGATACTTAGTACAAATAGTTAGCTGGTATTAACTGGTATTTGGTATTAACAGGTAGCTGGTATTAATTGACAGTTTGTGTTAACAGTTAGCTGGTATTAACTGGTATTTGGTATTAACAGGTAGCTGGTATTAACTGACAGTTGGTATTAACATGTAGTTCACAGACGTTTTAAGTAGTAACCAGTCGTGATTCACTTTTTATCACATTTGAAACACTCCAGTGGACACATACTGTAAATCATTCTGTAGCTTTGTGCTTAAATTTGAATTTCAGGTGTCCATAAAGTTTTTAATCAAAGATTAAAAGTTAATTGAATTTGGTAAAATGTTTATTCTTGCTTAAATGAAGTTTACATGCTTTTAAAACTACCATAATTACCTTGGTTTTAATACGATATAAAAGTTTCAATTTTATATATACATTTACAGAATCAATTTGTGGTTCATTAAGAGCTCCATTAAACGGAATGATGTCAGGGTTTTGTTCCTCTGCTGTGAGAGGAGACCGATGCACGTTCTCCTGTAAAAAAACTATAAATTAGTAGGAGATTCGGAACTGACCTGTTTAGATTCAGGGAAATGGTCCAAAGAAAGTCCGACCTGTGAACGTAAGTGATACAAAGGAATATTACCTTTATGTTTGTTTGATCAAGTAGTACAGTTGTTTGTGTGTACACATACTATAATCACCAAGCAAGGAATAAAACTAGATACAGACGGTTTGTAAACTTCAAGTATTGATGATCAAACAAAGTTTTGTTTTATATCACAGATCACTCTATCCATATAGGTAGAGAATTTATACTTGACTTTATCAGACTCTTCATGTGGAAGTTTTCATTATAAAACTATAATGTGGCTGAACCTACTGTGTATCAAACACATAAAATGAATGTTCTTTGAAACATTCGATTTCAGTGACTGGAACCAGCTGTGAAGGTCTAAAACCACCTGCAAATGGTCAAATGTACGGATACTGTTCCAGTGGTTATCCTGGAGATACTTGCATGTTTTCTTGTGGAGCAGGTTTCCAGGTTCGTGGACAGAAGATGTTGACTTGTTTGGAATCAGGAGTTTGGTCTGGAGATGTTCCAGTCTGTTACAGTAAGTCCAGATTATTCATTAACGTGTACCTGGTTTCATTACTGGTTGCTATAAAGATGTGTCTTGTTACTTTATTGACTGTCATAAATGTGTGTCTTGTTACTTTATTGAGTGCCATAAACGTGTCTAGTTAGTTTATTAAGTGTCATAAAGATGTGTCAGGTTATTGAGTGCCATAAAGATGTGTCTTGTTACTTTATTGACTGTCATAAAGATGTGTCTTGTTACTTTATTGACTGCCATAAAGGTGTGTCTTGTTACTTTATTGACTGCCATAAAGGTGTGTCTTGTTACTTTATTGACTGCCATAAAGGTGTGTCTTGTTACTTTATTGACTGCCATAAAGATGTGTCTTGTTACTTTATTGACTGTCATAAACGTGTCTAGTTAGTTTATTAAGTGTCATAAAGATGTGTCAGGTCACTATATTGAGTGCCATAAAGATGTGTCTTGTTACTTTATTGACTGTGATAAAGATGTGTCTTGTTACTTTATTGACTGTCATAAACGTGTCTAGTTAGTTTATTAAGTGTCGTAAAGATGTGTCAGGTCACTATATTGAGTGCCATAAAGATGTGTCAGGTCACTATATTGAGTGCCATAAAGATGTGTCTTGTTACTTTATTGACTGTCATAAAGATGTTTCTGGTTCGTTTATTGTTATAAAGTTATTCTATACAGGTATATAATATTGTTATGAAGTTATTCTATACAGGTACATAATATTGTTATGAAGTTATTCTATACAGGTATATAATATTGTTATGAAGTTATTCTATACAGGTATATAATATTGTTATGAAGTTATTCTATACAGGTATATAATATTGTTATGAAGTTATTCTATACAGGTACATAATATTGTGATAAAGTTATTCTATACAGGTACATAATATTGTTATAAAGTTATTCTATACAGGTATATAATATTGTTATGAAGTTATTCTATACAGGTACATAATATTGTTATGAAGTTATTCTATACAGGTATATAATATTGTTATAATGTGATTCTATACAGGTATATAATATTGTTATGAAGTTATTCTATACAGGTATATAATATTGTTATGAAGTTATTCTATACAGGTATATAATATTGTTATGAAGTTATTCTATACAGGTACATAATATTGTGATAAAGTTATTCTATACAGGTATATAATATTGTTATGAAGTTATTCTATACAGGTATATAATATTGTTATGAAGTTATTCTATACAGGTACATAATATTGTTATAAAGTTATTCTATACAGGTATATAATATTGTTATGAAGTTATTCTATACAGGTACATAATATTGTTATGAAGTTATTCTATACAGGTATATAATATTGTTATAATGTGATTCTATACAGGTATATAATATTGTTATGAAGTTATTCTATACAGGTACATAATATTGTTATGAAGTTATTCTATACAGGTACATAATATTGTTATGAAGTTATTCTATACAGGTATATAATATTGTTATAATGTGATTCTATACAGGTATATAATATTGTTATAATGTGATTCTATACAGATACATAATATTGTTATGAAGTTATTCTATACAGGTATATAATATTGTTATGAAGTTATTCTATACAGGTATATAATATTGTTATGAAGTTATTCTATACAGGTACATAATATTGTGATAAAGTTATTCTATACAGGCACATAATATTGTTATAATGTGATTCTGTGCAAGTAAATAATACTGTTATAAAGTCATTCTGTTCATGTATATAATACTGTTATAAAATTATTCTAAGCCTGGCATGGCTAGGTGGGCTAAAACTTACTTCTAGTCTTAAACTACTAAATTAGGGACAGGTAGCGCTGATACGCCTCGTGTAGCTTTGCGCGAAATTCAAAGATAAACAAACAAACAAACAAAACGTATACTATACAGGTACACAGAATTATCATAAAGTGATTGTATACAGGTACATAATATTTTTATAAAATGATTCTATAGAGGTACATAAAACTGTTATTAGTGTAATCTGTGGAAACCCCAATCTTTTTAAATTTTTTAATCGAAAGAAATTCAAAAACCAACTTATAATACATTATTTTGAAATACATTCAGGACTCGATATATTTCAAAAAATCATATTCTTGTCAAGATCGCAACTAGAGACATTACGTATGACATTTCACCAAGTTAAAACCAAACTTTAACTTTCATATGAGTTTAAAATCGTTACCAAGTTGCACCTTCAACAACCGTGGAAACGTTGCAAGTGGTGAAATCTGGTCAGATGTCATTTCTGTGATTTCAGACATGGGTCGTATAGTCTGTCAAGTGATAATTTAAAACATTGTTGTGAACCTAGATATTTTATAAAATAAACATATATTTGTAGTCTATTAAAGAATGATTTGAAATATTATTATAAACCCAAATATGTTTTATAAACTAAACGTACTTGGTGTGGTCTATTAAACAATATGTCCCGCGCTAGTACAGCGGTAAGTTTACGGATTTACAACGCTAAACTCAGGGCCTCGATTCCCCTCGGTGGACTCAGCAGATAACTAGAGGTGGCTTTGCTAAATAAAAAAAGCACAAAGCAAAACCTATTAAAGAATTATTTGAAATATTATTATAAACCCAAATATTTTTATATATTAAATGTAACTTGTGTAGTCTATTAAAGAATGATTTGAATTATTTGTATCATACATGGAGTCTAACTTTAATATCTATTTTTGTGTAAATTTTGATTTTTTTTTTCAGAAGTGTCTGTACAGTGTCCTTCTCTGCCTGCTCCCGCGAATGGTAAAGTGCTGCCATGCGACACGAACGTAGGGAGCCGGTGCAAAATCACGTGCTCACAGGGATACACCATATTTATAGGGTCTTCAATCCGCACGTGTTTGTCCAATGGTGCCTGGAGTGGAATTGAAACCATGTGTGTCACTGAAACTAGCTTTCTGCAGTGGGTACCTCGTGCCTTTGGTTGACCTACTTCTTGAGTTTTGGAATATTCTTTAATTGGTTTCTATATAACGTATTGGAGTACAAAGTTTGTATTTTACTGGAAGACTGCTGAAGAAAACATAGAGTTAAACACTGAGTATCCAATTAAAGAAACATTTAACAAAAGGCTGTCATGAGGTCGTTTATTACAAGCAATATAGAATATTCTTCTAGAAAGTTGATTCGTTTTCTTTTTATATGATTGGTGAACTTTTAACACGAATATTACAAAGTTAAAGGCTCTAACTTGTTAATAGTAACCTTAAAACCCTTTTTTGTACATTTATTACACAAATATTTAAGCTACATCAAGTGATAATTGAACGTAGTTGATATATTACAATGTTCTCAAAGTTCAGATATGCTACTTATCTCTGCTCTGTCTACTGTGTGGTGTATAGGGAGAATATAAGGACTTCTGATCTCTTCTATCCAGAGATTCTCTATTTGTGAATATGTTCTAGGATTGGTTTTCCAGCATTTCTCAGATGTCTTCATTCCTGGTTCTATCATGGCATGATACTCCAAGAGTTTGTCTCAGACTGTTGTGGTGATCTTACACTTCTATGAAGTTGCTAGAGTCCAGATGTGGCACTGATATATGGGCAGGAATACAGCTTTTGTAAGTTATTAGAGTCCAGTGTTAACAAGAATGTAATTTCTATGAGGATGATTTTTGTGTTGATTGGGACGTGTTTAGTTTTTGGAGTGGTAAAAATTGTCCTAAAACCTGGTTTCGGTGCATCTGATGTTTATTTCTCTGTTTGTTTTACTACCTTCCGTAAATACAATTTTCAAATAGTTAAACTCTTTCATCTGTTTGATGTCAGTTTTATTCACCCGAATTTTCATTTCTTCTTCTTCTTTGTCATCCAGTACTTTTCGTTTTCTCTGTAAGTATCTCATGATATATTATTTGTATTCGATGTACATTTGATTCAGAATCCTGTAGTTTTCTGTCGGGCCCGGCATGGCCAAGCGTCTTAAGGCGTGCGACTCGTAATCTGAGGGTCGCGGGTTCGCATCCCAGTCGCGCCAAACATGCTCGCCCTTTCAGCTGTGGGGGCGTTATAATGTACGGTCAATCACACTATTCGTTGGTAAAAGAGTAGCCCAAGAGTTGGCGGTGGGTGGTGATGACTAGCTGCCTTCCCTCTAGTCTTACACTGCTAAATTAGGGACGGCTAGCACAGATAGCCCTCGAGTAACTTTGTGTGAAATTCAAAACACAAAACAAAAGTTTTCTGTCACTTTCAGCAATGATGGCTTGGTCATCAGCAGAGAGGAGCTTACTGACGCCATCTTGCTTGTGGATGTTGATGAAGAGAAGCAATGTAAGTACACATTCCTGTCTCTCAACTGATGTCACTGTTTTGATGTCCTTGTGTTATCTGTTACTGAAGGGTTTTGATATCCTTGTGTTATTTGTTACTGAAGGGTTTTGATGTCCTTGTGTTATTTGTTACTGAAGGGTTTTGATGTCCTTGCATTAATTGTTAGTGAAGGGTTTTGATGTCCTTGCATTAATTGTTACTGAAGGGTTTTGATGTCCTTGCATTAATTGTTAGTGAAGGGTTTTGATGTCCTTGCATTAATTGTTAGTGGAGGGTTTTGATGTCCTTGCATTAATTCTTAGTGAAGGGTTTTGATGTCCTTGCATTAATTGTTACTGAAGGGTTTTGATGTCCTTGCATTAATTGTTACTGAAGGGTTTTGATGTCCTTGCATTAATTGTTACTGAATGGTTTTGATGTCCTTGCATTAATTGTTACTGAAGGGTTTTGATGTCCTTGCATTAATTGTTACTGAAGGGTTTTGATGTCCTTGCATTAATTGTCAGTGAAGGGTTTTGATGTCCTTGCATTAATTGTTACTGAAGGGTTTTGATGTCCTTGTGTTATTTGTTACTGAAGGGTTTTGATGTCCTTGTGTTATTTGTTACTGAAGGGTTTTGATGTCCTTGTGTTAGTTGTTACTGAAGGGTTTTGATGTTCTTATGTTATTTGTTACTGAAGGGTTTTGATGTTCTTATGTTATTTGTTACTGAAGGGTTTTGATGTCCTTGCATTAATTGTTATTGAAGGGTTTTGATGTCCTTGCATTAGGTTTGGACAAAGTGTGGCATGGCTCTATGTTTTTACGGTACTCGAGAAGGTCGGCTGGGTTATCCTAAAAGGTTACTCGCTAATGGGGCTCTGGTGAAACCATGAAAGGCCTAGCAATTCGGCGATGGACTTTTTTAATTGCTACAGAAAGTTATAGATAATGTGTGTGTATGTGTTTTCTTGTTGCAAAGCTACATCAGGCTATCTGCTGAGTCCACCGAGAGAAATCTAACCCCTGATTTTAGCGTTAGATAACGCATGCAGATAAACTTAAACATAAAACGATATGGACGTCGAAACAGGAAAGTGGCCTTCAAAATAGACACTTTGAACATCTCAGAGTTTGGTAATGTGGTAAATTATTGAGCATATGGAAAAAAGGCATATCAATGTTCTTGGATTTACAAGTGTACGATGGATATACCAAGGAAGTAAGAAATTATATGAAGATTATATTCTGTTATACTCAGAAGTGAGGATAAAAGATAGTGCAAAACATGGAGTTGGTTTTATAACCAACCAGAAGCAGCTTCAAATATTCTGGAAATTAAATACATCTCAGAAAGAATGGACTCAGTAAGAATACATAATGGTAAGATAATAGAAACATGTTTACAAATACGTGAACTTCATGATGGAAACTACTCAGATGATCAAATAAATGAGTACTTTGTTAAAGTACATGACCAACTGTCAATCCAACTGACAGATTTTTGTAATTGGAAGATTAGGAACGGTTAGAACAACCTCTGAAAATTACCTAGGATCTCCTGACGACAAATATGCAGATATTCAAATGAAGAAAAGATAATGGAAGTCTGATCCCAGTATAATCTGTTTATTACAAACGCATTCCACATTCATAGAGTATCCTAGATTTATACATGGTATAAATGGAACGACTTGACAATGAGAAGCCAACTTGACATCACACTGACAAGAATACGTAATATAATCAAAGTATGTGATTCTAGAGCAACATCAAACGCTGTCATAGATATAGATCATAAAATGATATTGTTTCCATGAGAAAACAACACAAGATGAAATAAATAAAGGAAAGACCGTAAATGAGAAAGTAATGAACATCAAAAAATTACAGAAAAGGAAAACCAAGATTTGTTTGTTTTAGTTTCGCGCAAAGCTCCACGAGGGCTATCTGCACTAGCTGTCCCTAATTTAGCAGTGTAAGATTAGGGAAAAGGCAGCTAGTCATCACCACCCACCACCAACTCTTTGGCTACTCTTTTACCAACGAATAGTGGGATTGACCGTCACATTATAACACCCTCACGGCTGAGAGAGCGAGCATGTTTGGTGTGACTGGAATTTGAACCCGCGACCCTCAAATTACGAGTCGAGTGCTTTGACCACCTGATCATGCCGGACCAGGAAAATAGTAAAAACAAAGAAAAAGAAAACTGAGAAGAAAAATACATCAACTAAAAAACAGAAAAATTGTAAGTAAACTGATGATTCACAGTGAGATGGTACTCGATAGCTTTACACAATCTAAATGAATCAAAAGTTCAAATAGCAACAAGACTTGAGCCATACATATTACCTACCATCAGAAGCCATTAAAACAGTTCTAAGTGAAGTGCAACTCTGAAAGGTCATAATTAGTTGACACAGAAATGAGAATATTGGCTCTTCTTTGTTTGCTTTCAGTAATATGGGGAAAAAAAATTATTTTCGACATGTACATACTTCTTTTATCGTACGTTTTCGGCCCTCTTACCAGAAAGAGTTTATATCTGGTAATGTTTAAAATATTCAAGTTCATTCATTGTGAACTCCATTGATACCTGCTATCTGGTATTAAAGGGTTGATTGTGAGAACTTTGATGAAAATTATTTATGACGAACATAGAAATAACAATAAAAGTTTTAAACTTTTTTTAAGTTGGTTAGCCGAAACCTCAGTATTTGTAACTCTATCAAAATGTCTTGTACACTTATATCAAATGATATAACAGAATAGCAGAACAAAGGGAATATGCCACACGCTGGAGTATAATTAAAAAAAAAACATTGCATACTATTTTGAAACGAGATAAATACGTTTCAACAATAATGTCGCATGTATGACGTAATGGTTACAAGTGAGCATATGTTGGCATTAGTTAATACACACATTTGGATATTAAATATGAAATATTTATGGTCAAAGTACAATTACCTTTGACTGTCATATTGCTACTAAACATATTCAGAATACGCTGGTTTTTAGATACTGGACCAGTAAAGTTAAGACTTTTTTCTTCTTTTGATTTATAAATGGCAAATCATGGTCATTTATTAATAACGTCCTGATGTGTAACATGCTTTAAAACCAATTTTTTTGAAAGCTTTTTTCACTCAGATCAAGTTATACCAAAAATTGGTAGTAAAATACTTTATTGTCGTTTGAAGCATTTAATAAACAACAACAACAAAAAAAAAACAGTAAACGGAACACACTGTCAGAAATGTTGACGTTGTAGAAACAAGTTTCGACACATTCGTTCTTTTCTTTGTTGTCACGTTGTCTTCTGGCAAGAAGTTTAACTTTAATTAAAGTGACCTTTAGAGGTTTTTAAATTAGGTTTAATTATTGGGCGTTATGATGGAATAAGAAATTTCTTGAAAATATTACATCAGTTGCATCTTTCTTGCAGAACGACATAAAAACGAATCCTGAACAAAATTTTCAAAAATACCTGGACATTTTTATGGATTTTTTTTCAAAGCACGTAAATGGAAAAAACCAAATGTGAAGAAACTAATTGTTTACTATTCTTACAAAAACAATATGACTGAAACATTAGACGATTAATGAAAACAATTATATATAAATACCTTAAACAGGGTTCTTTCACATCAAACTAAAATCAAAATTAAATGTGGAATAAATTTGAAAAAAACAGCAACCCAACAACATTCTAAATTTCGGAATTTTTATTGAAAAATGATTATATTTAGAAGTCTTTCCGTGGTTTAACTTTATCTTAAAGTATCGTAAATTCGAAGTTATCCAGAATTTCCAAGAAACTTCATGCCCAAACATCTTAAAATGTGCATTTTTCAAACAGAATAACAGATTACCGAAACGGCCTAGCATGGTTAGGTGGGTTAAGGCGTTTGACTCCTAATCCGAGGGTCGCAGGATCGAATGCCGGTCGCATCACACATGCTTATCCTTTCAACCGTGGAGGCGTTATAATGTTATGGTCAATCCCACTATTCCTCAGTAAAAGAGTAGCCCAAGAGTTGGCACTGGGTGATGATGACTAACTGCCTTCCCTCTATCTAGTCTTACACTGCTAAACTAGGGACAGATAGCCCTCGAGTAGCTTTTGCACGAAGCTAAAAAACAACAGGTTACCGAATTCTGAAAAAAAATTAAATACGAATGCAGTTTTGTTGAAACTTTTTTTCAAAACATGCAAATAAGTACGTATTTTAAAGCATGTTTCAAACATTATGAGCTTAGTCAAAACCAATTATATCATTTGCAAAGCCTAAACAGGGGTTTTTCCTTGTCTTGAATAAACAAGGAGTTAAAAGTGGAATAAGTTCGGAAAGAAACAGTGACCGAAAATTCTTATTTATTTAAGCAGTTTCTAGATTCAACTTTTCTTTAATAGTAAAATAAAACCGAAGTTAGCTAGAATGTCCAATAAATCTCAAAGCTTTTTTTTTTTTTGAAATTCTGACCTCAGATGTCTTTTTCTAGCAAAATAAGATGAAAATGAATTCTGAACGAATACAAACATTGAAATATCTGCCCATTTTGATGAAAAACAAAACATTAAGTCTTTGACTACGTCCAATTTTTACAAAAAACATTATGGCTGAAACATTTAATGAAAACAGTTATATTTTCTACAAAACTTTAAAATAATGTTTTTATTAGAATAAAATAAATATTAAAGATGGAATAAATTAGGAAAAAGTTATCAACTCTTAGATTTCGATATTTTGAATAGTAAAGTGAAATCGAAGTTAGTCATAACCCCACACACACAAAAAACACAAAACACACGTCAATACTTAACCCTTTCGTATATTGATCAAGAACAGTTTATTTAAAACTTACATCAGGTAAATATTTCTAACAGAATAAGAATATACAGAATTTGAACGCAAGATTTTGAAAAATACCAAGAGTTCAACCGTACTAATTATTATCGTTTATTTTCAACGCGCGAGTAAGAACGCATTTTATTGCATAAGTAAATTTGAATCAACTAATTTTGTATGACTCTTTCAAAAACTGTAAACTAAAAATAATAGGATTTTAATGAAAACCAAATATATATATTGCAAAGCATAAATAATGGTTTTGTCTTACCCAAATGAAAATTGTACTAAATATGTATATATATAATAATATTGAACTTCTAGGTTCAGGAATTTTGATTGAAGTTTTTCTTTTTAGAAGTCGCTCAATAGTTTACATTTTTCCAGAAAAAAAACGAACATTCGATGCTAGCCAGAATTTCAAGAAAAGTCAAGGATTAACCTTTTGGCACTATTGGAGAAAAAATTATAAATATCACTTCTGGAACATCTTTCTATAATAATAACATCCAAATAAGTAGATATGTTTATGCAAAATTAATGTTAAATATCCGATTATGTATGATTCTTGCAAAAACATCATATTTGAAGAATTAGGATGCTATATTGTGTTGTTTGCAAAATCTAAACAGCGAGCGGGACTAAGTAGTCGTAAGAGTGACTGTTAAATCCTGAGCAGCTCAAGAGCTGGTATTAGTGGTGTTGATTAACGCCTTTCCTGTTTCGTTTCTTTCAGAATTAAAGACAACAAGGGTAGATATCCGTCATATAACTTTACTCGAAATTTAACAAAAAGCGAAAATTCAAAAATAATGTTTCTATATTTTTCTAAACCTTCTTTACACAGTGCACACAACATTTAAAATGTCTCTTTTTTTTCGATGATAAAAACAAGCAGACAGAAAATTAAACAAAATGTATGACATTTAAAAATTCTTTCGCCGTACATTACCATAAAGTCAGTAATTTTTGAGACCACCTATGTATTAAAACAAATGGCGCCGCCGCGGTTGGTAAGTCGTGGTAAAAGTTACAAGGAATCATATAAAACTTTAAGGTTTAACAAAATGAGTAAAGAGTTTTGGAATAATGTGAGAAATCCGGCAGCTGTAAAGAAGATATTTATTGATCCAGAATGGTTTTGGTTATTTGGTTTATTTGTGTTTTTTGTCGAAATTGTGGTAAATATCGGTGTGATCGAATACATCCCATGTAAGTCAATGTTACAAAATTCAAGCCCTCATCGTATCTCATATAAAATTATACGTAAAAACAGTATATGTTGTTTCGAACTTTTTTTTTTCATTTGTCTTTGTAAGTCGTGATTGTGAACGTAGCCTGACTGCTCAGGTTTTGGACTACTATTGGTATTACTATGTTTTGTATAATTTTATAGTACTTAATTGTGCAGTTGAATGTTAATATGGGAACAATAGTACATATTGAAATCTGGAAGAAAATTGTGGCAAAGAGAACGTGGGTGTGTACCTATTAAACTAAGGGAAATATGAAATATATTTTGAGGTAGTTTTCTTATTTTTCCTTTATGACATGAAATAGTAAAGAGGAAAAAAACAAGAAGAAATTCTCATTTATATAATTGTTTTTCCATAGTGTTGGTCACATAATGACAAAACTATTTTTATAATACTATTTTAATAGGAAGAGGAATTTTGCTATTGTAAAGGACATGAAAGCAGAATTGAAAGGAACTTTAAGGGATTAAAAAGGATTTTTTAAATATTAATTATCCTATTTGTATAAACCATATATATTCTTAAGAAGTATATTTATTTTATTTTTGGTGTTTAATACAGTATATCATGAGAGGGCAAAGCATTTAAATCTAATTGTATTTTCCAAGAGAAAGAAGCAATATTTCTGATCCTAAACATTCAAAATAAAAAACAGAAATTGACTTGAATTGGCAGAATCCTGTATGTATTAACCCCCTGGTGGTAAGGAGAAAGATTGAGACTTTAAAAATAAAATACAAGGCTAACAGGGTCAAAGATTGGATATGCAAACCAGAACATTGATTTTCTATGTAAAGAATATGCCAAGTATTACATCAGAAATGATAGACCACTTAGTCTTACTAGACAATGTTTATAATAAGTACTGCTCTGAAATTCTGAATTAGAAATTATTTACTAGATAATTTGTTAGTATAGGGTGGAGTAGACCTTTGTATAAGGATTTAACTGTTAAGACTAAATACATAAAAATGTTCAGCAAGAGATTCAATTAAATATGTTACAATCAGTGAGTTAAAGGGTTGAAAGGTGTTTATTGTTAGTGGATAACTTCTGACGGATGAGATAAAGAAAAGATCACATAAAAAGACCACAATCACTAGAAGTAATATTACTTATTCAATGGTTATGGAAGACTTCAGTTTTAAATACAGTAGTTGGGACTGAATGAAGTAAAAAGTGAGTTTTACATACTGTGTACAATTTTGAAAGGATGTTGTCTTTGTAATGATCTTGTTTCATAAGATGTAGAACTAGACCATGAGTCACGACTAGCTGAACAACATGTCAAATAATGGGAACTGTTTATTAACACACAAAGATGAGTAATACAAGATGGATCACAAACACTTGATGTTCACATATCAGTTAGGTTAAAACATTTGTGGTAAAGTCTGCAGGATCAGTAGTAATGATAAACTACCCAATTGGTAATTCGGCATACACCAGTGTCACATTTACAGTAATATGTCAGAAGTGAATCAGTAAAAAACACCTTGATGTCACATGTTAACAATAATTAATATAGTCATACACCAGTGTCACATTTACAGTAATATGTCAGAAGTGAATCAGTAAAAAACACCTTGATGTCACATGTTAACAATAATTAATATAGTCATACATCAGTATCACATTTACAGTAATTAACAGAAATATGTCAGAAGTGAATCAGAAAAAAACACCTTGATGTCACATGTTAACAATAATTAATACAGTCAAACACCAGTGTCACATTTACAGTAATTAACAGAAATATGTCAGAAGTGAATCAGTAAAAAACACCTTGATGTCACATGTTAACAATAATTAATACAGTCAAACACCAGTGTCACATTTACAGTAATTAACAGAAATATGTCAGAAGTGAATCGGTAAAAAACACCTTGATGTCACATGTTAACAATAATTAATGTAGTCATACACCAGTGTCATATTTACAGTAATTAACATAGTAAAATCATTAATGTTATGTTTACAATAATTAACATAATAATACAATGATGTCATGTTTACAATAATTAACATAAATACTTGATATAACTGTCACAAACCTATCACCAATAAACAGCTTGGTATCACATTTTTACTAATTAACGTAATATTATGTCACAAGTTAGTGCACAAGAAACACCTTGTGTCATATTTACAATAATCAAGGTAACAATATGTCACAAACCAATGACAAATTAACAACTCAGTGTCACATATTTTATGGATGAACATAACTTTATGTCACAAGCAACTTGGCAACAACCATCATGTTCAAAGCATGTTATTGATTTGTTACATGATATGATGCAGTTAATTTTAACCTCAGATAAGATGATTACACAAAACATAAGTGGAAGAGTTGTAAGTTATAATTAACTGAAATGATGTGTTTTATTATAGTACATACAATGACCATGTAACAATAGATGACTGTATCTAAAGATAGAAATAATGCTAATTTCTCATGACGTGATCGAGAGAGCTCAAATGATTCTAGATCTTACAGAGATAGATTAAGGTCTCATATTTTCTGTTGAAATTTATCAGCTTATCCAAGGGACAGATAGGATTAAGGTCTCTGAATTCTTAGTGCTATTAGCTGAAGATGATGAGAAAACACAAACAAGTTTTAAGATTTCAAAAGGATGGTCATTGCTAGAGTTAAAACAGTTTTTTAATAGGCTAACTGACTTATAGAGGTCAGAGTGTAATTAATATATTTGTGAAAAGAGTGATTTTAATTTTTAATTTCTTTTTGAAAGATGAGTGGACTAGAACAACCACGAAGGACCACATGGCCACTTTTTATTTGTAGTCTACATTAAGAAATAAGCAAACTTCTCCATCCACTTTAGAGACTGTTCACAACAATAAATTACATTTTCTAAAATTATCTTACATTAGAATACAAAATGTTTTTTAGAAAGACCTAACCAAATAATTGAGCCATTTCTGCAGTTGAAAAATCCAATTAGTATTGTAGCCATAAGTTAGAAATGACTTTAAATGCTCTTCAAAAAATCTTTAGTGTTATAGGTATTCAAGTATTTTCTATAGCTGCACAAAACAACAGTGAGTTTTTACATTAGTCCTTGTAGTTCTGCAGAAAATCAAGCTGTTACAGTTTACCAGCATATTTAACATGAATGTAAACTATTTCATACAAATATGTAAACATTGTATTTATGGAGACTCGGACACCTGAACATAAATTAAGAACTTTAGTGTTTGAATGTAATGATATTAATGTAACGTTGGGAGTTACGTTTCAAAGAAAATATTATAATTACTGAATATTTCTGTTGTAAAAATTAGTTTAAACAAAGGAGTATAAATCAAGATTAATAATTTGATAGATCCTTCATTGTTATTACTGTGACATGCATGATTTACAGATAAGTTTTAATTTTCTTATCAGACACAGAGATAGACTGGAAGGCCTATATGCAAGAGGTTGAAGGAGTTGTGAATGGGACTTTGGACTATACAAAGCTAGAAGGAGATACTGGGCCTTTAGTGTAAGTGAAAGAAACCTTCATTCCTAAAATGTCCAGCTGACTTTAGATGGTACTGATGAAAGGAAGTTTAATACTGATTGACAAGGTGTTACTGGAACTGAGCTGGTATTAATAATAGGAAGGTTAATACTGATTGACAAAGTGTTACTGGATCTGAGGTGGTATTAATAATAGGAAGGTTAATACTGATTGACAAAGTGTTACTGGATCTGAGGTGGTATTAATAATAGGAAGGTTAATACTGATTGACAAGGTGTTACTGGAACTGAGCTGGTATAAATAATATGAAGGTTAATATTGATTGACAAGGTGTTACTGGAACTGAGCTGGTATTAATAATAGGAAGGTTAATACTGATTGACAAAGTGTTAGTGGACTTAGCTGGTATAAATAATATGAAGGTTAATACTGATTGACAAAGTGTTAGTGGAACTTAGCTGGTATTAATAATAGGAAGGTTAATATTGATTGACAAAGTGTTAGTGGAACTTAGCTGGTATTAATAATAGGAAGGTTAATACTGATTCACAAGATGTTACTGGAACTGAGCTGGTATTAATAATAGGAAGGTTAATACTGATTCACAAGATGTTACTGGAACTGAGCTGGTATTAATAATATGAAGGTTAATACTGATTGATAAGGTGTTACTGGAACTGAGATAGTATTACAATCAAGACTAACAAATGTTGTTACACATGGTTTATCTTGCTGTAAGTACAGGTAATATGCTACACTAACCCTTAATTAGCAGACTTGTAAACAGATTGAGACTAGAAGAAGACTACAGTAACACACTAGAAAAGGAATGTAATGTTGTGAAGTAATGCACTATAAAGGGTAATGTAATGGTATGAAGTAATGCACTATAAAGGTTAATGTAATGGTATGAAATAATGCACTATAAAGGGTAATGTAATGTTGTGAAGTAATGCACTATAAAGGTTAATGTAATGGTATGAAATAATGCACTATAAAGGGTAATGTAATGTTGTGAAGTAATGCACTATAAAGGGTAATGTAGTGTTGTGAAGTAATGCAATAGAAAGAGTGACATAGTGTTGTGAAGTAATGCAATAGAAGGAGTGACATAGTGTTATGAAGTAATGCAATAGTAGGAGTGACATAGTGTTATGAAGTAATGCAATAGTAGGAGTGACAGTGTTATGAAGTAATGCAATAGTAGGAGTGACAGTGTTATGAAGTAATGCAATAGAAGGAGTAACATAGTGTTATAAAGTAATGCAATAGTAGGAGTGACATAGTGTTATGAAGTAATGCAATAGTAGGAGTGACAGTGTTATGAAATAATGCAATAGTAGGAGTGACAGTGTTATGAAGTAATGCAATAGAAGGAGTGACATAGTGTTATGAAGTAATGCAATAGAAGGAGTGACATAGTGTTATGAAGTAATGCAATAGTAGGAGTGACAGTGTTATGAATTACTGCAATAGAAGGAGTGACATAGTGTTATGAAGTAATGCAATAGAAGGAGTGACATAGTGTTATGAAGTAATGCAATAGAAGGAGTGACATAGTGTTATGAAGAACGCAATAGAAGGAGTGACATAGTGTTATGAAGTAATGCAATAGAAGGAGTGACATAGTGTTATGAAGTAATGCAATAGAAGGAGTGACATAGTGTTGTGAAGTAATGCAATAGAAGGAGTGACATAGTGTTGTGAAGTAATGCAATAGAAGGAGTGACATAGTGTTATGAAGAAATGCAATAGTAGGAGTGACAGTGTTATGAAGTAATGCAATAGGAGTGACATAGTGTTATGAAGTAATGCAATAGGAGTGACATAGTGTTATGAAGTAGTGCAATAGAAGGAGTGACATAGTGTTATGAAGTAGTGCAATAGAAGGAGTGACATAGTGTTATGAAGTAGTGCAATAGAAGGAGTGACATAGTGTTATGAAGTAGTGCAATAGAAGGAGTGACATAGTGTTATGAAGTAATGCAATAGTAGGAGTGACATAGTGTTGTGAAGTAATGCAATAGTAGGAGTGACAGTGTTATAAAGTAATGCAATAGGAGTAACATAGTGTTATGAAGTAATGCAATAGTAGGAGTGACAGTGTTATGTGTTATGAAGTAAAAGCCAACGCAATAGAAGGAGTGACATAGTGTTATGAAGCCAACGCAATAGAAGGAGTGACAGTGTTATGAAGCCAATACAATAGAAGGAGTGACATAGTGTTATGAAATAATACAATAGTAGGAGTGACAGTGTTATGAAGTAATGCAATAGGAGTGACATAGTGTTTTGAAGTACTGCAATAGAAGGAGTGGCATAGTGTTATGAAGTAATGCAATAGAAGGAGTGACATAGTGTTGTGAAGTAATGCAATAGAAGGAGTGACATAGTGTTATGAAGTAATGCAATAGAAGGAGTGACATAGTGTTATGAAGTAATGCAATAGTAGGAGTGACAGTGTTATGAAGTAATGCAATAGAAGGAGTGACATAGTGTTATGAAGTAATGCAATAGAAGGAGTGACAGTGTTATGAAGTAATGCAATAGTAGGAGTGACAGTGTTATGAAGTAATGCAATAGTAGGAGTGACAGTGTTATGAAGTACTGCAATAGAAGGAGTGACATAGTGTTATGAAGTAATGCACTAGAAAGGTAATGTAATGCTATGAAATAATGCACTATATAGGGTAATGTAATGTTATGAAGTAATGCACTAGAAAGGGTTATGTAATGTTATGATATATTGTACTAGAAAGGGTAATGTAGTGTTGTGAAGTACTACAGTAGAAAGAGTAACATAGTGTTGTGAGGTAATGCACTAGAAATACAAATGTATCAAAAGTGAGATATTAACAATTATTTGTTCTTCACCTTCTGTTTGGTTTGCTCCAACAATTTGTCAAACTGCACAAGAGACCAGCCAGTTCCAGAATATTATAAGACTACGAATAATTCTGATATAGTACTGTCCCTCTCTCACAACATTAACTTTTTCTATTTTCTGCTTCCCTTCAGATGCAGTTTTTTATAATGCATGCCACAAGCCACCACACTCCGTCCATTGGCTTCCAGTATGTCTCCCATGTAAATTGTCATGCATCATCTATCTACCAGTAATACCAACATGATGCATGTGACTCCCTCTGTGTACCACTACTGAACCATATCTTTTTGTTTGGCAGTGCTTGAGTTCAAACAGCTTTCTCTTTGTTCCTTACATCTCAAAGTGGTTTAACATAGTTCAAACAGCTTTCTCTTTGTTCCTTACATCTCAAAGTGGTTTAACATAATTTACTTTATTCCAAGAATGTTTTCCTGTTTTATTTTAAAACAATGTTTGATTTACCCATGTTTGGCCCTAAAAAAAAAAATTTGCTTGTTATTTTGATTTCAAGTATGAATTCCAAAGTACACATTACTGCTTTAGGTACACTTCATGCATCCAATACCATAATTTTCCATAGGTGTAGTGACCTGTCATGGGATTTATCAGCCTTTATTTGTTTTGATATTGAGTATTATATGGGACAACCTTTGTCTCCTTCTGTTGCTCCTCTTTTTCCTGACCTTTTTTAGCCTGACCAGGATTTTGATCATTTGTTTCCTCTACCTTGGAGATCACTGTACCTTCCAAAATCCTATCTGAGGATTTTGTTGTGCCTTTGTGGACTTTCTCAGATTTCATGTCTCAGATATGTGATGTTTTGTCTGTTGCTCCTCTTTTTTACAACCCATGTCATTCCCCATTACATTATTGTCCTTCCAACTTTAATCTGTTCCTCATCTTCCGATGTTCAGGTTCACTTGGAGAATTTTGCCTCCCAGTTTGGCGACGTTGTTAGAATGCCTTGTCTTGCATGAGCACTGGCTCACTCTGCTCTTTCTTATCATAGGGCAGACTGTCCATATCTAGACCAATATTTGTTGGGTTCAGTGGGACCCAAATCTCCCATTTGTTTTATCAGTGCCCTGTCTTTGTTTTACCTTCATGATACTTTTTCCTGTAATTCTTTTATATCCATCTCCTATCTGAGGCTCTTTACAGGTACACTGAGGAGTTCTCTGGGGATATCCTCTCCCACCTCACTTTCACTCTGACCCTGCAAATGTAGTTTATTTGTTGTTGGGATCTTTTGGGTTGTGATGCTATATTATCACAGACCAAGCTTCTTATCTTCAAAACCATCTGATGGCCCCATGGTCGACACGATCCCAGAGCCCAGGGAGATAAGGGTAGCTATGGTCCAACAACAATCTACCTTTTCTCACCTGGTGATCCATTTGTCCCAGTCAGAACTGAGTGTTGCACTCATTTATGTCTTCTGACCCTTCCTTTCCCAGCCCTTGCCTGCTTTCCTTTGTATGGTGCCACTCTTCATTGTGTATTTACGAGGATGTGTGGTATGCCAACACTGTTTCTGGTGACTACCTAATGGGTTTGGGTCTGGTGGGAGCTCATCTGGCAGCCTTTATTCATCAGTGGAACCCTTTCATCTCTGATGTTGGGGTTTACTAAGTTTTGTCAAAGGTTTTCATTAGACCTTTTCTTACCTTTTCTCCTTTATCCCATGTGTCTGTTTCCTTTCCTCCTTTGTGGGATTACTTGTCATGCCAACTTCTATCCAAGGCAGTGCAAGTCTTCCTCACATAATAGGCTGTAGAATGTAATTCAACTACTCTTTGATGAGTTTTTTTTCTGGTCTTTGGATAACCAAGATGGACATTTCCAATGCTTATCTGCATATTCCCATATCAGAGTATTCTTGTCCTTATCTTCAGTTTTTCCAACATGGGGTGGGAGTACCAATATTGTGCCCTGTTCTTTGGTTCCATACATTTTCTGTTGTGAACCTTTGCTCCTTGCTGTATATCTTCTTTACTGTGCTTTCACTTGTATCTGGATGATTGGTTTCATTTTGCCCATTCCAAATGGAAGCTGGCCTTTCTTACTTGTCAACTCTTTCTCAAAGTTTTCCAGTAGGTTGGTTGAGCAAATTAGAGCATTTCTTCCTTAAATGAACCCAATATGTCATTTATCTGGATGTTTTCTTCTACACCCATCTGGGTTGCACCTAATCTCCTCTCTGGCTGTGTTCCATGGAACTCGCCATTTGAAACTATCTGTCTGCTACTTCACATTCTGCATATGAGGTTCTACTGCTTTTGGGGATATAGTGTATTGCAATTCCTCTCACATCCCCCAGTCAGGCCCGCATGCCATCCCTTCAATGGACTCTCCACAACCAATGGAACCATGCTTGGGATCTCTTGGATGCTCCTATAAACCTTTCTTCCTACATTGTGGATGATCTACCATGGTGGTTGGACTAGGTTTATACATCAACAGGTGACCCACCTCCTCCTCCAGCCAGATTTACATCTGTTCATGGATGTATCCCTTCAGGGCTGGGTGCATGGATCAATTACCAGGAGGCTTCAGTTGTTGGTCTGTGGTAGAGGAACATTCTCTTTATATCATTGTCCTCAAACTCCTTGCTGCTTATCAGTCATTGGATATCTTTCTTCCCTTCTCCAGAGATCATCTGGTCATGATCCATTTTGACAATTAAACAGCATTAGATGATATCAATTGCAAAGGTGGCACCAAGTCAAGATCCCTGTGTTTTCTCACAGTGGATTTTCTCTTTGGGTCCACAGTCATTGCATTCATTTAATGGTGTGTCAGGTACCAGGTGCTTTCAAACTTGTAGTGGATCATCTTTTCCAACCTGACAGAGTGGTCCTCCATCCCATTTTTCTCAATGGCTTTGTAATCAGTGAGGTATTCCTCATATTGATTCATTGCCCTTAAGTTATTTTTGTTTAGGTCCCTAGTTCCCCATCCCAAGGATTTTTGCTATTAATACCTTCAGTCAGGATTGACTGAAAAAGTTCCTTTATGTTTTCACTTATCTGTTTGCTTCCTTGGGTAGTCTTCCTCATCCATCTCACTTGATGCAATATATTTCCAATTACTAATTTCTGGCTCATTCAGCTTTGTTTTTATAAATTACTTCAGTTACAGATGTTTCTTCCCATCCTTCTTCCTTTATTCCTTGATCTTCATCTTCAACCACAGTTAATGACTCTGCATAATGCACTTTGTGTCCTCCATTTTCATGCTTGGCATTTGTGTGGTCCCTGACACGGTGATCTAGTTTCTGACATTGGATGGCATTTTATTTAGCTCATTCTGTTTGTCTTTCATCCATGGCTGTGTATCAGCAGAAATGGCACATTTTTCAGGGTATCCAAGCTTCTGGTCTTATGGTTGTTGGCATTTCCAAGTTTTTTAACATGGCTTTTTGAGAAGGAGTCTTTTGTCTCCTTAATATTGAGTTATCAGGCAGCCCTATCTATACTTTCCATTTTTCTTGTTACTGCAAGAGCTTTCTTTCCCCTGTCTTTGCCATTTTGACTCATTTCTTCTAGTTACATCAGCTGCTTGGGTGTGTGGTACTTCTATAAGGGGACATTAATGTGATACTTACATCTGAGGGGTGGTCCACATGCCATAATGGGACATTAATGTGATACTTACTTTACCTCCATTTGATTCTATTACCTTGTGCTCTTCATTAAAGTGTATTTTCTTCTCTCGGCCTGGAAGTGGCATCATTCAGATCTGTTCCCTATAGATGTCACTTGCACATTGTACTACCAACCTATCTTTTCCTTCATCTCAATCATTTCTTCCTTCCCAAGACTTCAGCAGCATGTGAGGATAACTCCTGCCCATTTCCCTTCCCTCTGTTTCTCATCTCTAGCCTCCTCCTGATGCAGGTAGATTTTTATGCTTGGTGTGTGCCCTTCATTGTTATACTGCTTGCATGGCTTTCTTCAGGGGTTCCCATTCTCATCTCTTCATCCTGTGGCAACCCTCATCATCTTGGGATCTTTCCTCCTTTATCCTCACCAGTTGGGTTTGTTGTTTAATCCAGTTTGCTTGTTCCTCATTGTCCTCTTTCCAGTGTGTTTCATGGTACATCCCATCAAATCAAATGATTCATATTTTACCTTGCTTCATGTTCTTGTCTGCTTTTGGAGAAGATTCTACAGCCTGGCATGTGGACCACCCCTCAGATGTTTATCTCCCATTACTTACATCACGCCGTGATCTCTGATTTTTTGGGATATTGCCTACCACCTGTGGCTATACTTCAGACTTCTATGCAGTTATGACTAACACTAGATAATTATTCATTAATGCTTTCTTGTCTTTTAGTGGGTCTTGCTTGCAATTGTCTCTTAGATCCTGCTTTGTGGGGATTGGTGCCTGACCAGATAATCTTTATGTATGCAAACAAATCTTCACTGTACAATGTATTAATTCATGGGATTTTTCCATGGCTCTACACATCCACCTTTGAATAAGGATGTTTCAGAATATTGCTGGGTGGTCAATAACATGATATTTGCTTCATAAATAGGACAGTCCCAGACCATATTACACACTGATGGCATGGGTAGAGCAGAAAACAGTAGCTACCCATCTTTGCCATGATTTGATTAAATAAATCCAACAGGAAACCTTTATAATCAAATACATCAGCAGCTTGGGTTCCACATAAATGACTATAACCATTCAGTTTAAAGTAGAGTAGTGGTGTTCTGCTGGTGTGGAAATTGTACTATCCTCTTGTTTGAATAACACATACCATGGAGTGTGATGTCTCAATGCAGTTCACTCCTTTGATTGGATGCCCTTATCCTACCCTTGTGCAAATGTCACTACCCTGTGGGTTGGTTTTGGATATCAAGTGAATCAGTTAACTTAAGTCCTCACATAGGTTTGGGGTTATTTATTTTTCTTCTGTGTGGTGAGATATAGAAATTATCTGTGAGATGTTCTGTTCTGGACTCTCACTTGTTCTCTCTTGCATTGAAGTGTTATTGAACTTTGGGTGTTTTGGACCAGTCTCACAGTTGTGATGGACTTCCCTCATATATTGGGTGACACATTTCTGGATCAATAGCTCAATGCTAATCCTATGTCCTGCCTTAGAGTCATTGTTTTCCTTTCATTCACAGTTTTAGAGCTTGAGATGAAACTGGTGTGATCTTCATCCTATACTTGTGCAGATGCCAGTAGTCAGTGAGAAGATTTTGGATCTATTTGACTTAGCCAATCTACACTGTAGGACACATCTTCCATTTCCTAATTTACTTCTGTGGGATCGAGTTTCCATATTTATCCAATTTAGATTACATTCTCAACCTCTCCTCGCCCACTTGGGTGTGCTTCCTTTCTTTTTCACCATGTCTGTTTCTAGCTGCTCGTGACAAGGATATACCTGATTCAGAAGTAGTGTGGTACCCCTCCTTTGTACATTGGATCTGTTTCTCTCCTCTATAGAGGTCTCCTTCAAACAAATTCAAGGGGTATGCCTGTGCTTTCCCTCCCACCAGTCCTTCCCCTTTTTCAGTGTGGAACTCAAGCTAATCTTGTGAAAGGAGGGACAGTAACTTATCAGAAGTCATGATTTTCCTAAATTAAAAATGTACTTCTGATAGGCACTTCTCTCCTCCCCAAAATCTGCTGGTGTTTAAATCTCCTGGAGTTTTGACATGTCAAAATATTGTGTTCGTGAAACTAATGACAGCTCTAACAAATGTGGTCAAAATATTGTGGTCTTGAAGTTAATGACATCACTAACAGATGTGGTCAATATTGTGTTCGTGAAACTCATGACAGCCCTAACAGATGTGGTCAACATTGTGTTCGTGAAACTAATGACAGCCCTAACAGATGTGGTCAAAATATTGTGGTCTTGAAGTTAATGACATCCCTAAAATCACAAGACACATGATTCCTTCTATGTTCCACTTCCAAACTATCACGTATCTTGTGATGTTGAACATGTAACACTTTATACATTATGTGTTGGAATTTTTTATTCCAATAGAGGTGTGCAGAAGGCTTGTAGCATGCATTAAAAAAACAATTGTGTATAGAGGGCTGCACAAAATGGGAAAGTTAATCTTGTGAGCAGAGAGAAGTGCCTATTAGAAATACATTTTCAGTCTAGGATAGTTATAATGTATGTAAGTAACAAAACCTAAATACGTTCTTCAGAGATAAAATAACATTTTCTGTTTTCTTCTGTTAATTTTTTTGTTGTTGTTGCAGTTATTTATTCTTATGAAACATGTCCATCTGAACCTTTCATTATTATAGTTTTATAATTGTGGTTTTGAAACTAATGATGGCCCTGACATGTCAAAATATTGTGTTCGTGAAACTAATGACATCCCTAACAGATGTGGTCAATATTGTGTTCGGGAAACTAATGACAGCCCTAACAGATGTGGTCAATATTGTGTTCGTGAAACTAATGACAGCCCTAACAAATGTGGTCAATATTGTGGTCTTGAAGTTAATGACATCCCTAACAGATGTGGTCAATATTGTGGTCTTGAAGTTAATGACAGCCCTAACAGATGTGGTCAAAACCTGTAATATATCTTTGTTTTTGCAATAATAATATGTAATAAAGATTTAAAGGGTGTATTAGTTTTATTAATAATAACATTTTTAAAAAACCTTAATTAAGCATGTGTGTTGAAAAACACCATTTCTGAGATTGGTACCATTCACTAAATTATCATCAGACCATTCCAAAAATACTGTAACTACCTTGTAGAGGGGGCAGTTTGAATACTGTAACTACCTTGTAGAGGGGGCAGTTTGAATACTGTAACTACCTTGTAGAGGGGACAGTTTGAATACTGTAACTACCTTGTAGAGGGGGCAGTTTGAATACTGTAACTACCTTGTAGAGGGGGCAGTTTGAATACTGTAACTACCTTGTAGAGGGGACAGTTTGAATACTGTAACTACCTTGTAGAGGGGACAGTTTAATTACTGTAACTACCTTGTAGAGGGGACAGTTTGAATACTGTAACTACCTTGTAGAGGGGACAGTTTAATTACTGTAACTACCTTGTAGAGGGGGCAGTTTAATTACTGTAACTACCTTGTAGAGGGGGCAGTTTGAATACTGTAACTACCTTGTAGAGGGGACAGTTTGAATGCTGTAACTACCTTGTAGAGGGGACAGTTTGAATACTGTAACTACCTTGTAGAGGGGGCAGTTTGAATACTGTAACTACCTTGTAGAGGGGACAGTTTGAATGCTGTAACTACCTTGTAGAGGGGACAGTTTGAATACTGTAACTACCTTGTAGAGGGGGCAGTTTGAATACTGTAACTACCTTGTAGAGGGGGCAGTTTGAATACTGTAACTACCTTGTAGAGGGGGCAGTTTGAATACTGTAACTACCTTGTAGAGGGAGAAGTTTGAATACTGTAACTACCTTGTAGAGGGGACAGTTTGATTACTGTAACTACCTTGTAGAGGGGACAGTTTGAATACTGTAACTACCTTGTAGAGGGGGCAGTTTAAATACTGTAACTAGCTTGTAGAGGGGGCAGTTTGAATACTGTAAGTATCTTGTAGAGGGGACAGTTTGAATGCTGTAACTACCTTGTAGAGGGGACAGTTTGAATACTGTAACTACCTTGTAGAGGGGGCAGTTTGAATACTGTAACTACCTTGTAGAGGGAGAAGTTTGAATACTGTAACTACCTTGTAGAGGGGACAGTTTGATTACTGTAACTACCTTGTAGAGGGGACAGTTTGAATACTGTAACTACCTTGTAGAGGGGGCAGTTTAAATACTGTAACTACCTTGTAGAGGGGGCAGTTTAAATACTGTAACTACCTTGTAGAGGGGGCAGTTTGAATACTGTAACTACCTTGTAGATGGGGCAGTTTAAATACTGTAACTACCTTGTAGAGGGGGCAGTTTGAATACTGTAACTACCTTGTAGAGGGAGCAGTTTGAATACTGTAACTACCTTGTAGAGGGGACAGTTTGAATACTGTAACTACCTTGTAGAGGGGACAGTTTGAATACTGTAACTACCTTGTAGAGGGGACAGTTTGAATACTGTAACTACCTTGTAGAGAGGACAGTTTGAATACTGTAACTACCTTGTAGAGGGGACAGTTTAATTACTGTAACTACCTTGTAGAGGGGGCAGTTTAATTACTGTAACTACCTTGTAGAGGGGGCAGTTTGAATACTGTAACTACCTTGTAGAGGGGACAGTTTGAATGCTGTAACTACCTTGTAGAGGGGACAGTTTGAATACTGTAACTACTTTGTAGAGAGGACAGTTTGAATACTGTAACTACCTTATAGAGGGGACAGTTTGAATACTGTAACTACCTTGTAGAGGGGACAGTTTGAATACTGTAACTACCTTGTAGAGGGGACAGTTTGAATACTGTAACTACCTTGTAGAGGGGGCAGTTTGATTTTTCTAATATTTGTTTTTAAATGTTTATTAAGTCAACAACATTCATTACTATTTACTCTTTGTTGTGATTATTATTGTACTTTGAAACAAATATGAGAGTTTTAGTTCTTCATGCTGAAGTGATTATTCTAATCAGAATGCATCTTCTAAGACTGGTGTAATAAATTAATTAGAATTGATTCCATAACAATATTCTTGTGGTCAAGTCCTCATTATACATGTATTTCTGCTTCATTGTTTTGGTAGTTTTGAACAGTTGATGTTTTTCTAACAAACTTTCAGATAAAAGTCTGTCTGTGGAATATTATTTATTTCTATGTATCCAGCAAGGTTCGTCTACATATTGTGTGGAATATTTATTTATTTCTAGGTATCCAGCGGTGTTCGTCTACATATTGTGTGGAATATTTATTTATTTGTAAGTATCCAGTAGGGTTCCTCTATGTATTGTGTGGAATATTTATTTATTTCTAGGTACCCAGCAGGGTTCATCCACATATTGTGTGGAATGTTTATTTATTTCTAGGTACTCAGCAGGGTTCGTCTACATATTGTGTGGAATATTTATTTATTTCTAGGTACCCAGCAAGGTTCGTCTACATATTGTGTGGAATATTTATTTATTTCTAGGTACCCAGCAAGGTTCGTCTACATATTGTGTGGAATATTTATTTATTTTTAGGTACCCAGCAGGGTTTGTCTACATATTCCTTGTGCTGTACTACCTTACTGGTCATGGAATTAATATCTATGTGGCACAGTACATTTTTGCTTTGTTATATCTTCTGACACTACTTCTAGTTTTCAGGATATATGCAAAGTGTAAGAAAGTGAGTATCGTTAGGATTTATAAGTGTAGTTATTAGATATTAACTGTAGATGTTCCTGTTTCTAATTGTTTCATGTAATAACTTGATTACAAGACTAACTACTTCAAATTTTTAATTGGTCAACACAATATTTACAAGAATATGTGACAGGTTTAACCAAGTTGGCTAAATTTGAATATTCCAAGCATTACATACAGTGCTGTTTATTCAATGTTTGTTGTTATTAAGAATCAAAGAACAGCGAGTTTTAATACTATTTTATTATATACAAGTAACTTCTTCCTGTTGTAATCAGTATGAACTTAGGCATGGAGCTAATATTTAACATTTAGGTTAACTCGAATAGAGAAAATATCTGTGTTTTACTTCTGGAATGTGGCTCATCCTTTGGAAAGTGAAAATAACTTGATGGATTGTTAGACTTAATGTATAGACTTTAAATAAATCTCTTGAAGTAAACAAGACATGCCAGGAATACTTCTAATTTCCAAACACTTGTCATTTTCAAATAGAAATATAGATCTAACCACAAAGTTGTCACGAAGGAACACAACACAACAATGTGTTATAACAAGTAACACATGAAGAATTGTTGAAATAACACTTTCTCCTTGAACGTTATCTAGAAATGTTTCATCAAATTTTTTTTTCCCTTCTACTATAACATATATTACAAGAATGTGGTATGTAGTTCTCCATATATATGTAACACATGTAGTAAATTTTCTTTCTCATTATGCTTGCTTCACTGAAGAAATTTAAAGAAGTCCATAATACTTTTCTTAAACGTTTATTTGATTTTTGGAAAGAAGTTTTATACATTAGTGTTACATGTCAGTGTTGACACATTGGAAAGAAGTTTTATACGTTAAAGTGTTATACATCACTATTGAAACTTTGGAAAGAAGTTTTATGAAGTTAATGAAAATGTGAATTTGAGATTTTCTGTTTTAATATATTATAATAAAAAATATTTCATTATTTAAAAGAGAATTTTCTTTAATAAATGTTGTATGTTTTCTTTCCATCTTGTACATGAAATGAAGTGTAAAACATTTATGACTATTAGTGTCTGTAGGTTAAATGTAAAACATTTATATGACTGTAACCATGCTTAGGTTAAATATGAAACACTTGTGGTACTGAAACCATGTTTATGTTAAATGTAAAACATGCACATTACTGTAACCATGTTTATGTTAAATGTGAAACAGACATGTTACTGTGACCGTGCTTAGGTTAAATGTAAAACAGACACGTTACTGTGACCGTGCTTAGGTTAAATGTAAAACAGACACGTTACTGTGACCGTGCTTAGGTTAAATATAAAACAGACCGCGTTACTGTGACCGTGCTTAGGTTAAATGTAAAACAGACACGTCACTGTGACCGTGCTTAGGTTAAATGTAAAACAGACACGTCACTGTGACCGTGCTTAGGATAAATGTAAAACAGACACGTTACTGTGACCGTGCTTAGGTTAAATGTAAAACAGACACGTTACTGTGACCGTGCTTAGGTTAAATGTAAAACAGACACGTTACTGTGACCGTGCTTAGGTTAAATGTAAAACAGACACGTCACTGTGACCGTGCTTAGGTTAAATGTAAAACAGACACGTCACTGTGACCGTGCTTAGGTTAAATGTAAAACAGACACGTCACTGTGACCGTGCCCAGGTTAAATGTAAAACAGACGCGTTACTGTGAGCGTGCTTAGGTTAAATGTAAAACAGACCGCGTTACTGTGAGCGTGCTTAGGTTAAATGTAAAACAGACCGCGTTACTGTGAGCGTGCTTAGGTTAAATGTAAAACAGACCGCGTTACTGTGAGCGTGCTTAGGTTAAATGTAAAACAGACCGCGTTACTGTGAGCGTGCTTAGGTTAAATATAAAACAGACCGCGTTACTGTGAGCGTGCTTAGGTTAAATGTAAAACAGACCGCGTTACTGTGACCGTGCTTAGGTTAAATGTAAAACAGACCGCGTTACTGTGACCCGTGCTTAGGTTATATGTAAAACAGACCGCGTTACTGTGACCGTGCTTAGGTTAAATGTAAAACGAACCGTTACTGTGACCGTGCTTAGGTTAAATGTAAAACAGACCGTTACTGTGACCGTGCTTAGGTTAAATGTAAAACAGACCGCGTTACTGTGACCGTGCTTAGGTTAAATGTAAAACAGACCGCGTTACTGTGACCGTGCTTAGGTTAAATGTAAAACAGACCGCGTTACTGTGAGCGTGCCAGGGTTAAATGTAAAACAGACCGCGTTACTGTGAGCGTGCTTAGGTTAAATGTAAAACAGACACGTTACTGTGAGCGTGCTTAGGTTAAATGTAAAACAGACCGCGTTACTGTGAGCGTGCTTAGGTTAAATAAAACAGACCGCGTTACTGTGAACGTGCTTAGGTTAAATGTAAAACAGACACGTTACTGTGAACGTGCTTAGGTTAAATTAAAACAGACACGTTACTGTGAACGTGCTTAGGTTAAATGTAAAACAGACACATTACTGTGACCGTGCTTAGGTTAAATGTAAAACAGACACGTTACTGTGACCGTGCTTAGGTTATATGTAAAACAGACACGTTACTGTGACCGTGCTTAGGTTATATGTAAAACAGACACGTTACTGTGATCGTGCTTAGGTTAAATGTAAAACAGATACGTTACTGTGACCGTGCTTAGGTTAAATGTAAAACAGACATGTTACTGTAACCATTCTATGTTAACACCTCTTGTACTGAAATAAATATTTTAATATCCAGGTTCCTCCCTATGCTCTGATATTCATGTGCTGCACATCGTACCGTATCCATTCTATTTATGTGCTTCGTCTTTTCAATGACCCAGTGGCAGTTGTTTTATTTTATTGTGCTCTGAATTTTTTTATATCTTCGAAGTGGACGACTGGAGCCATTTTTTATAGGTATAAAATGTTTTTACCTTTTGTTTCTCTGACATATTAATATTTCCCATAAGAGCCAGATACAAATTAGCAACAACCAATTAAGTCAAACAAATATATTATTACAGAATTTCATGAGTACCTTTTAAAAAGAGTAAAGTACCATCGTAGTATTGAATAGGTTGTGATAATAATGAAAAACATCTCATTAATGTTCCTGTGAGAACTATGAACGAGTCTCAATGTATTTTGGTAAGCTTTACTGAGAGCTGTGGCTGATCTTTGCTTTACCATTCTGGTTAGTTTCATTTATTGAAGAATAACTACTATATAAAACTGAACAGTTGTAAAGTGAGTTGGTTTGAAGGTAGTCAAGTTAGACTTTTCATGGGTCCTTAAGTACGTCTTGTCACTTGCCGCCTAACACACGAATAATTGTACCTCCACGTTACATCCAACATACTCATGTACATGGAAAAACGTACAAATTAGTGTTGATGTTTAGGAACAAATTGAAATAAGTTTGTTGTCACTAAAAATGAGTTTGACCACAAAAATTGTATTTGTAAGGATACCATGGGTGTAAAATATGTAAATGTTCACATGGCAGCCCCAGGCCAAGCTTTTATTCCACATATAACCAGTCTACATAAGTGATAGAACTTATATATTTATCACAAGTATGGATTATTGACCCACAGGCTTGTTAACCAGTCTACATAACTGACAGACTAATGTTTGTGACATTAAAAATAATGTGATTTAATTCAGGATATGAAACAACATGCAATCTCTGGATAAATTATCCAGTATATCTAACAAAGCAAAAACAGAATAATATCTTGACATTTGGAACCATGTTACAGAAGAGAAATACTGGAAAGTCTGGATTATTTCACCCAATTATGACTGTTTAACCTTGTGTGGGCTTTTTTTCAACTATGACTTTTTAACTTCACATGTGGGCATTCTTTCTTTATTAACTGGGGTATGTATAGGAACTTATATTTACATAGACCTGTCACTTCACAATTTCACATTACTTATTATATGTAATTTTAAATTCTACTGAATGCCACCAGGTTTTTCAGCAGGTTCACTAACAGTCTCCTAATGACAACTCTGTGGCTAAATATATATAGCTGCTTTAGTCAGGGAAGAGTCTAACGTGATCTTTCCAACATTTACCCAGGGTGATCAGGATCAATCTGTAACCACATCCTGGTAATTTTGGCTGTAGGTTTCAAAGAGATGTACCCAGTCTTGCATACAACTTATTAGACAGCATGAATAGGACCATCCCAGTTTTACCATTATAGAGTATATGTAGATGGAACTCTTCAGTATGGCTTACAAACATTACACCCATCATATCTGACTGTGGGTGTTTATTCCTGTTTTCTGGACTGTAATGGTAAAAGGAAGTCTTCAATATTGCTTAAGATAACCTCACAAACATTACACCCATCATATATGACTGTTGGTGCTTGTTTATTCCTGTTTTCTGGACTGTAATGGTAAAAGGAAGTCTTCAATATTGCTTAAGATAACCTCACAAACATTACACCCATCATATCTGACTGTAGGTGTTTATTCCTGTTTTCTGGACTGTAATGGTAAAAGGAAGTCTTCAATATTGCTTAAGATAACCTCACAAACATTACACCCATCATATCCAACTGTGGGTGTTTATTCCTGTTTTCTTGGCTGTAATGGTAAAAGGAAATCTTCAATATTGCTTAAGATAACCTCACAAACATTACACCCATCATATCTGACTGTAGGTGTTTATTCCTGTTTTCTTGGCTGTAATGGTAAAAGGAAGTCTTCCATATTGCTTAAGATAACCTCACAAATATTACACCCATCATATCTGACTGTGGGTGTTTATTCCTGTTTTCTGGACTGTAATGGTAAAAGGAAGTCTTCCATATTGCTTGAGATAACCTCACAAATATTACACCCATCATATCTGACTGTGGGTGTTTATTCCTCTGAAGGCAGGTGCATTATCACTTGTTTTTAACTTTTCCTCCTCCTGGTGACACTTTTGTGGATGTCCATATAAGAATAACATATAGGCAAGAAATTATAGCTTAGAATTACATTTATATCTAAAATACACATCATGCATATGATTAAAAATTTGGTCACAAAATTCCTTCATGTGGGATTGCTGTATTAAACTACTCTACTGGGTGCAGTGGTTTATCACTTTGCTATATTAAACTACTGGCTACAATGGTTTATCACTTTGCTGTATTAAACTACTCTACTGTCTTCAGTGGTTTATCACTTTGCTATATTAAACTACTCTACTGGCTGCAGTGGTTTATCACTTCACTGTATTAAACTACTCTACTGGGTGCAGTGGTTTATCACTTTGCTATATTAAACTACTCTACTGGCTGCAGTGGTTTATCACTTTGCTATATTAAACTACTCTACTGGCTGCAGTGGTTTATCACTTTGCTGTATTAAACTATCTACTGGGTGCAGTGGTTTATCACTTTGCTATATTAAACTACTCTACTGGCTGCAGTGGTTTATCACTTTGCTGTATTAAACTACTCTACTGGCTGCAGTGGTTTATCACTTCACTGTATTAAACTACTCTACTGGCTGCAGTGGTTTATCACTTTGCTATATTAAACTACTCTACTGGCTGCAGTGGTTTATCACTTTGCTATATTAAACTACTCTACTGGCTACAGTGGTTTATCACTTTGCTGTATTAAACTACTCTACTGGCTGCAGTGGTTTATCACTTCACTGTATTAAACTACTCTACTGTCTTCAGTGGTTTATCACTTCGCTGTATTAAACTACTCTACTGTCTTCAGTGGTTTATCACTTTGCTATATTAAACTACTCTACTGGCTGCAGTGGTTTATTACTTTGCTGTATTAAACTACTCTACTGGCTGCAGTGGTTTATCACTTTGCTATATTAAACTACTCTACTGGCTGCAGTGGTTTATCACTTCACTGTATTAAACTACTCTACTGGCTGCAGTGGTTTATCACTTCACTGTATTAAACTACTCTACTGGCTGCAGTGGTTTATCACTTCACTGTATTAAACTACTCTACTAGCTGCAGTGGTTTATTACTTTGCTATATTAAACTACTCTACTGGCTGCAGTGGTTTATCACTTCACTGTATTAAACTACTCTACTGGCTGCAGTGGTTTATCACTTTGCTATATTAAACTACTCTACTGGCTGCAGTGGTTTATCACTTCACTGTATTAAACTACTCTACTGGCTGCAGTGGTTTATCACTTCACTGTATTAAACTACTCTACTGGCTGCAGTGGTTTATTACTTTGCTGTATTAAACTACTCTACTGGCTGCAGTGGTTTATCACTTCACTGTATTAAACTACTCTACTGGCTGCAGTGGTTTATCACTTCACTGTATTAAACTACTCTACTGACTGCAGTGGTTTATCTCTTCACTGTATAAAACTACTCTACTGGCTGCAGTGGTTTATCACTTCACTGTATTAAACTACTCTACTGGGTGCAGTGGTTTATCACTTCACTGTATTAAACTACTCTACTGGGTGCAGTGGTTTATCACTTTCCTATATTAAACTACTCTACTGGGTGCAGTGGTTTATCACTTCACTGTATTAAACTACTCTACTGGGTGCAGTGGTTTATCACTTTGCTATATTAAACTACTCTACTGGCTGCAGTGGTTTATCACTTTGCTATATTAAACTACTCTACTGGCTGCAGTGGTTTATCACTTTGCTGTATTAAACTACTCTACTGGCTGCAGTGGTTTATCACTTCACTGTATTAAACTACTCTACTGGGTGCAGGGGTTTATCACTTTGCTATATTAAACTACTCTACTGGCTGCAGTGGTTTATCACTTCACTGTATTAAACTACTCTACTGGGTGCAGTGGTTTATCACTTCGCTGTATTAAACTACTCTACTGGGTGCAGTGGTTTATCACTTTGCTATATTAAACTACTCTACTGGCTGCAGTGGTTTATCACTTCACTGTATTAAACTACTCTACTGGCTGCAGTGGTTTATCACTTAAAAGTATTAAACTACTCTACTGGCTGCAGTGGTTTATCACTTCACTGTAATAAACTACTCTACTGGCTGCGGTGGTTTATCACTTTACTGTATTAAAGTATTCTACTGGCTGCAGTGGTTTATCACTTTGCTGTATTAAACTGCTCTACTGGCTGCGGTGGTTTACCACTTCACTGTATTAAACTACTCTACTGGCTGCGGTGGTTTATCACTTCACTGTATTAAACTACTCTACTGGCTGCGGTGGTTTATCACTTTGCTATATTAAACTACTCTACTGGCTGCAGGTGGTTTATCACTTCACTATATTAAACTACTCTACTGGCTGCAGTGGTTTATCACTTCACTATATTAAACTACTCTACTGGCTGCAGTGGTTTATCACTTCACTGTATTAAACTACTCTACTGGCTGCGGTGGTTTATTACTTCACTGTATTAAACTACTCTACTGGCTGCAGTGGTTTATCACTTCACTGTATTAAACTACTCTACTGGGTGCAGTGGTTTATCACTTTGCTGTATTAAACTACTCTACTGGCTGCAGTGGTTTATCACTTCACTGTATTAAACTACTCTACTGGGTGCAGTGGTTTATCACTTTGCTATATTAAACTACTCTACTGGCTGCAATGGTTTATCACTTTGCTATATTAAACTACTCTACTGGCTGCAATGGTTTATCACTTTGCTGTATTAAACTACTCTACTGGCTGCAGTGGTTTATCACTTCACTGTATTAAACTACTCTACTGGGTGCAGTGGTTTATCACTTTGCTATATTAAACTACTCTACTGGCTGCAGTGGTTTATCACTTTGCTATATTAAACTACTCTACTGGCTAAAGTGGTTTATCACTTCACTGTATTAAACTACTCTACTGGCTGCAGTGGTTTATCACTTCGCTGTATTAAACTACTCTACTGGCTACAGTGGTTTATCACTTCACTGTATTAAACTACTCTACTGGCTGCAGTTGTTTATCACTTTGCTATAATAAACTACTCTACTGGCTGCAGTGGTTTATCACTTTGCTGTATTAAACTACTCTACTGGCTGCAGTGGTTTATCACTTCACTGTATTAAACTACTCTACTGTCTTCAGTGGTTTATCACTTCGCTGTATTAAACTACTCTACTGTCTTCAGTGGTTTATCACTTTGCTATATTAAACTACTCTACTGGCTGCAGTGGTTTATCACTTTGCTATATTAAACTACTCTACTGGCTGCAGTGGTTTACCACTTCACTGTATTAAACTACTCTACTGGCTTCAGTGGTTTATCACTTCACTGTATTAAACTACTCTACTGGCTGCAGTGGTTTACCACTTCACTGTATTAAACTACTCTACTGGCTGCAGTGGTTTATCACTTCGCTGTATTAAACTACTCTACTGGCTGCAGTGGTTTATCACTTTGCTATATTAAACTACTCTACTGGCTGCAGTGGTTTATCACTTCACTATATTAAACTACTCTACTGGCTGCAGTGGTTTATCACTTCACTGTATTAAACTACTCTACTGGCTGCAGTGGTTTATCACTTCACTGTATTAAACTACTCTACTGGCTGCAGTGGTTTATCACTTCACTGTATTAAACTACTCTACTGGCTGCAGTGGTTTATTACTTTGCTGTGTTAAACTACTCTACTGGCTGCAGTGGTTTATCACTTCACTGTATTAAACTACTCTACTGGCTGTAGTGGTTTATCACTTCACTGTATTAAACTACTCTACTGGCTGTAGTGGTTTATCACTTTGCTGTATTAAACTACACTACTGGCTGCGGTGGTTTATTACTTCACTGTATTAAACTACTCTACTGGCTGCAGTGGTTTATCACTTCACTGTATTAAACTACTCTACTGGCTGTAGTGGTTTATCACTTCACTGTATTAAACTACTCTACTGGCTGTAGTGGTTTATCACTTTGCTGTATTAAACTACACTACTGGCTGCAGTGGTTTATTACTTCACTGTATTAAACTACTCTACTGGCTGCGGTGGTTTATCACTTCACTGTATTAAACTACTCTACTGGCTGCGGTTGTTTATCACTTCACAATATAAAACTACTCTACTGGCTTCAGTGGTTTATCTCTTCACTGAATTTATCTACTGAACTGGTTTCAGTGGTTTATCACTTCACTGTATTAAACTACTCTCCTGGCTGTAGTGGTTTATCACTTTGCTGTATTAAACTACACTACTGGCTGCAGTGGTTTATCACTTCACTGTATTATACTACTCTACTGGCTGCAGTGGTTTATCACTTCACTGTATTAAACTACTCTACTGGCTGCAGTTGTTTATCACTTCGCAATATAAAACTACTCTACTGGCTTCAGTGGTTTATCACTTCACTGAATTTATCTACTCAACTGGTTTCAGTGGTTTATCACTTCACTGTATTAAACTATTCGACTGGCTGCAGTTGTTTATCACTTCACTGAATTTATCTACTCAACTGGTTTCAGTGTTTTATCACTTCACTGTATTAAACTACTCTACTGGCTGCAGTGGTTTATCACTTCACTGTAATAAACTACTCTACTGGCTGCAGTAGTTTATCACTTTACTGTATTAAAGTATTCTACTGGCTGCAGTGGTTTATCACTTTGCTGTATTAAACTGCTCTACTGGCTGCAGTGGTTTACCACTTCACTGTATTAAACTACTCTACTGGCTGCGGTGGTTTATCACTTCACTGTATTAAACTACTCTACTGGCTGCAGTGGTTTATCACTTTGCTATATTAAACTACTCTACTGGCTGCAGTGGTTTATCACTTCACTATATTAAACTACTCTACTGGCTGCAGTGGTTTATCACTTCACTGTATTAAACTACTCTACTGGCTGCAGTGGTTTATTACTTCACTGTATTAAACTACTCTACTGGCTGCAGTGGTTTATCACTTCACTGTATTAAACTACTCTACTGGGTGCAGTGGTTTATCACTTTGCTGTATTAAACTACTCTACTGGCTGCAGTGGTTTATCACTTCACTGTATTAAACTACTCTACTGGGTGCAGTGGTTTATCACTTTGCTATATTAAACTACTCTACTGGCTGCAATGGTTTATCACTTTGCTATATTAAACTACTCTACTGGCTGCAATGGTTTATCACTTTGCTGTATTAAACTACTCTACTGGCTGCAGTGGTTTATCACTTCACTGTATTAAACTACTCTACTGGGTGCAGGGGTTTATCACTTTGCTATATTAAACTACTCTACTGGCTGCAGTGGTTTATCACTTCACTGTATTAAACTACTCTACTGGGTGCAGTGGTTTATCACTTCGCTGTATTAAACTACTCTACTGGGTGCAGTGGTTTATCACTTTGCTATATTAAACTACTCTACTGGCTGCAGTGGTTTATCACTTCACTGTATTAAACTACTCTACTGGCTGCAGTGGTTTATCACTTCGCTGTATTAAACTACTCTACTGGGTGCAGTGGTTTATCACTTTGCTATATTAAACTACTCTACTGGCTGCAGTGGTTTATCACTTCACTGTATTAAACTACTCTACTGGCTGCAGTGGTTTATCACTTAAAAGTATTAAACTACTCTACTGGCTGCAGTGGTTTATCACTTCACTGTAATAAACTACTCTACTGGCTGCAGTAGTTTATCACTTTACTGTATTAAAGTATTCTACTGGCTGCAGTGGTTTATCACTTTGCTGTATTAAACTGCTCTACTGGCTGCAGTGGTTTACCACTTCACTGTATTAAACTACTCTACTGGCTGCAGTGGTTTATCACTTCACTGTATTAAACTACTCTACTGGCTGCAGTGGTTTATCACTTTGCTATATTAAACTACTCTACTGGCTGCAGTGGTTTATCACTTCACTATATTAAACTACTCTACTGGCTGCAGTGGTTTATCACTTCACTATATTAAACTACTCTACTGGCTGCAGTGGTTTATCACTTCACTGTATTAAACTACTCTACTGGCTGCAGTGGTTTATTACTTCACTGTATTAAACTACTCTACTGGCTGCAGTGGTTTATCACTTCACTGTATTAAACTACTCTACTGGGTGCAGTGGTTTATCACTTTGCTGTATTAAACTACTCTACTGGCTGCAGTGGTTTATCACTTCACTGTATTAAACTACTCTACTGGGTGCAGTGGTTTATCACTTTGCTATATTAAACTACTCTACTGGCTGCAATGGTTTATCACTTTGCTATATTAAACTACTCTACTGGCTGCAATGGTTTATCACTTTTGCTGTATTAAACTACTCTACTGGCTGCAGTGGTTTATCACTTCACTGTATTAAACTACTCTACTGGGTGCAGTGGTTTATCACTTTGCTATATTAAACTACTCTACTGGCTGCAGTGGTTTATCACTTTGCTATATTAAACTACTCTACTGGCTAAAGTGGTTTATCACTTCACTGTATTAAACTACTCTACTGGCTGCAGTGGTTTATCACTTCGCTGTATTAAACTACTCTACTGGCTACAGTGGTTTATCACTTCACTGTATTAAACTACTCTACTGGCTGCAGTTGTTTATCACTTTGCTATAATAAACTACTCTACTGGCTACAGTGGTTTATCACTTTGCTGTATTAAACTACTCTACTGGCTGCAGTGGTTTATCACTTCACTGTATTAAACTACTCTACTGTCTTCAGTGGTTTATCACTTCGCTGTATTAAACTACTCTACTGTCTTCAGTGGTTTATCACTTTGCTATATTAAACTACTCTACTGGCTGCAGTGGTTTATCACTTTGCTATATTAAACTACTCTACTGGCTGCAGTGGTTTACCACTTCACTGTATTAAACTACTCTACTGGCTTCAGTGGTTTATCACTTCACTGTATTAAACTACTCTACTGGCTGCAGTGGTTTACCACTTCACTGTATTAAACTACTCTACTGGCTGCAGTGGTTTATCACTTCCCTGTATTAAACTACTCTACTGGCTGCAGTGGTTTATCACTTTGCTATATTAAACTACTCTACTGGCTGCAGTGGTTTATCACTTCACTATATTAAACTACTCTACTGGCTGCAGTGGTTTATCACTTCACTGTATTAAACTACTCTACTGGCTGCAGTGGTTTATCACTTCACTGTATTAAACTACTCTACTGGCTGCAGTGGTTTATCACTTCACTGTATTAAACTACTCTACTGGCTGCAGTGGTTTATTACTTTGCTGTGTTAAACTACTCTACTGGCTGCAGTGGTTTATCACTTCACTGTATTAAACTACTCTACTGGCTGTAGTGGTTTATCACTTCACTGTATTAAACTACTCTACTGGCTGTAGTGGTTTATCACTTTGCTGTATTAAACTACACTACTGGCTGCAGTGGTTTATTACTTCACTGTATTAAACTACTCTACTGGCTGCAGTGGTTTATCACTTCACTGTATTAAACTACTCTACTGGCTGTAGTGGTTTATCACTTCACTGTATTAAACTACTCTACTGGCTGTAGTGGTTTATCACTTTGCTGTATTAAACTACACTACTGGCTGCAGTGGTTTATTACTTCACTGTATTAAACTACTCTACTGGCTGCAGTGGTTTATCACTTCACTGTATTAAACTACTCTACTGGCTGCAGTTGTTTATCACTTCACAATATAAAACTACTCTACTGGCTTCAGTGGTTTATCTCTTCACTGAATTTATCTACTGAACTGGTTTCAGTGGTTTATCACTTCACTGTATTAAACTACTCTCCTGGCTGTAGTGGTTTATCACTTTGCTGTATTAAACTACACTACTGGCTGCAGTGGTTTATCACTTCACTGTATTATACTACTCTACTGGCTGCAGTGGTTTATCACTTCACTGTATTAAACTACTCTACTGGCTGCAGTTGTTTATCACTTGCAATATAAAACTACTCTACTGGCTTCAGTGGTTTATCACTTCACTGAATTTATCTACTCAACTGGTTTCAGTGGTTTATCACTTCACTGTATTAAACTATTCGACTGGCTGCAGTTGTTTATCACTTCACTGAATTTATCTACTCAACTGGTTTCAGTGTTTTATCACTTCACTGTATTAAACTACTCTACTGGCTGCAGTGGTTTATCACTTCACTGTAATAAACTACTCTACTGGCTGCAGTAGTTTATCACTTTACTGTATTAAAGTATTCTACTGGCTGCAGTGGTTTATCACTTTGCTGTATTAAACTGCTCTACTGGCTGCAGTGGTTTACCACTTCACTGTATTAAACTACTCTACTGGCTGCAGTGGTTTATCACTTCACTGTATTAAACTACTCTACTGGCTGCAGTGGTTTATCACTTTGCTATATTAAACTACTCTACTGGCTGCAGTGGTTTATCACTTCACTATATTAAACTACTCTACTGGCTGCAGTGGTTTATCACTTCACTGTATTAAACTACTCTACTGGCTGCAGTGGTTTATTACTTCACTGTATTAAACTACTCTACTGGCTGCAGTGGTTTATCACTTCACTGTATTAAACTACTCTACTGGGTGCAGTGGTTTATCACTTTGCTGTATTAAACTACTCTACTGGCTGCAGTGGTTTATCACTTCACTGTATTAAACTACTCTACTGGGTGCAGTGGTTTATCACTTTGCTATATTAAACTACTCTACTGGCTGCAATGGTTTATCACTTTGCTATATTAAACTACTCTACTGGCTGCAATGGTTTATCACTTTGCTGTATTAAACTACTCTACTGGCTGCAGTGGTTTATCACTTCACTGTATTAAACTACTCTACTGGGTGCAGGGGTTTATCACTTTGCTATATTAAACTACTCTACTGGCTGCAGTGGTTTATCACTTCGCTGTATTAAACTACTCTACTGGGTGCAGTGGTTTATCACTTTGCTATATTAAACTACTCTACTGGCTGCAGTGGTTTATCACTTCACTGTATTAAACTACTCTACTGGCTGCAGTGGTTTATCACTTAACTGTATTAAACTACTCTACTGGCTGCAGTGGTTTATCACTTCACTGTATTAAACTACTCTACTGGGTGCAGTGGTTTATCACTTTGCTATATTAAACTACTCTACTGGCTGCAGTGGTTTATCACTTCACTGTATTAAACTACTCTACTGGGTGCAGTGGTTTATCACTTCGCTGTATTAAACTACTCTACTGGGTGCAGTGGTTTATCACTTTGCTATATTAAACTACTCTACTGGCTGCAGTGGTTTATCACTTTGCTATATTAAACTACTCTACTGGCTGCAGTGGTTTATCACTTCACTGTATTAAACTACTCTACTGGCTGCAGTGGTTTATCACTTCACTGTATTAAACTACTCTACTGGCTGCAGTGGTTTATCACTTCACTGTATTAAACTACTCTACTGGGTGCAGTGGTTTATCACTTTGCTGTATTAAACTACTCTACTGGGTGCAGTGGTTTATCACTTCGCTGTATTAAACTACTCTACTGGGTGCAGTGGTTTATCACTTTACTGTATTAAACTACTCTACTGGCTGCAGTGGTTTAACACTTTGCTATATTAAACTACTCTACTGGCTGCAGTGGTTTATCACTTTGCTATATTAAACTACTCTACTGGCTAAAGTGGTTTATCACTTCACTGTATTAAACTACTCTACTGGCTGCAGTGGTTTATCACTTCGCTGTATTAAACTACTCTACTGGCTACAGTGGTTTATCACTTCACTGTATTAAACTACTCTACTGGCTGCAGTTGTTTATCACTTTGCTATAATAAACTACTCTACTGGCTACAGTGGTTTATCACTTTGCTGTATTAAACTACTCTACTGGCTGCAGTGGTTTATCACTTCACTGTATTAAACTACTCTACTGTCTTCAGTGGTTTATCACTTCGCTGTATTAAACTACTCTACTGTCTTCAGTGGTTTATCACTTTGCTATATTAAACTACTCTACTGGCTGCAGTGGTTTATCACTTTGCTATATTAAACTACTCTACTGGCTGCAGTGGTTTACCACTTCACTGTATTAAACTAATCTACTGGCTTCAGTGGTTTATCACTTCACTGTATTAAACTACTCTACTGGCTGCAGTGGTTTACCACTTCACTGTATTAAACTACTCTACTGGCTGCAGTGGTTTATCACTTCACTGTATTAAACTACTCTACTGGCTGCAGTGGTTTATCACTTTGCTATATTAAACTACTCTACTGGCTGCAGTGGTTTATCACTTCACTATATTAAACTACTCTACTGGCTGCAGTGGTTTATCACTTCACTGTATTAAACTACTCTACTGGCTGCAGTGGTTTATCACTTCACTGTATTAAACTACTCTACTGGCTGCAGTGGTTTATCACTTCACTGTATTAAACTACTCTACTGGCTGCAGTGGTTTATTACTTTGCTGTGTTAAACTACTCTACTGGCTGCAGTGGTTTATCACTTCACTGTATTAAACTACTCTACTGGCTGTAGTGGTTTATCACTTTGCTGTATTAAACTACACTACTGGCTGCAGTGGTTTATCACTTCACTGTATTAAACTATTCTACTGGCTGTAGTGGTTTATCACTTTGCTGTATTAAACTACACTACTGGCTGCAGTGGTTTATTACTTCACTGTATTAAACTACTCTACTGGCTGCAGTGGTTTATCACTTCACTGTATTAAACTACTCTACTGGCTGCAGTTGTTTATCACTTCACAATATAAAACTACTCTACTGGCTTCAGTGGTTTATCTCTTCACTGAATTTATTTACTGAACTGGTTTCAGTGGTTTATCACTTCACTGTATTAAACTACTCTCCTGGCTGTAGTGGTTTATCACTTTGCTGTATTAAACTACACTACTGGCTGCAGTGGTTTATCACTTCACTGTATTATACTACTCTACTGGCTGCAGTGGTTTATCACTTCACTGTATTAAACTACTCTACTGGCTGCAGTTGTTTATCACTTCGCAATATAAAACTACTCTAATGGCTTCAGTGGTTTATCTCTTCACTGAATTTATCTACTCAACTGGTTTCAGTTGTTTATCACTTCACTGTATCAAACTATTCTACTGTCTGCAGTGGTTTATCACTTCGTTGTATTAAACTACTCTACTGGCTTCAGTGGTTTATCACTTCACTGAATTTATCTACTCAACTGGTTTCAGTGGTTTATCACTTCACTGTATTAAACTATTCGACTGGCTGCAGTTGTTTATCACTTCACTGAATTTATCTACTCAACTGGTTTCAGTGTTTTATCACTTCACTGTATTAAACTACTCTACTGGCTGCAGTGGTTTATCACTTCACTGTAATAAACTACTCTACTGGCTGCAGTAGTTTATCACTTTACTGTATTAAAGTATTCTACTGGCTGCAGTGGTTTATCACTTTGCTGTATTAAACTGCTCTACTGGCTGCAGTGGTTTACCACTTCACTGTATTAAACTACTCTACTGGCTGCAGTGGTTTATCACTTCACTGTATTAAACTACTCTACTGGCTGCAGTGGTTTATCACTTTGCTATATTAAACTACTCTACTGGCTGCGGTGGTTTATCACTTCACTATATTAAACTACTCTACTGGCTGCAGTGGTTTATCACTTCACTATATTAAACTACTCTACTGGCTGCAGTGGTTTATCACTTCACTGTATTATACTACTCTACTGGCTACAGTGGTTTATCACTTTGCTGTATTAAACTACTCTACTGGCTGCAGTGGTTTATCACTTCACTGTATTAAACTACTCTACTGTCTTCAGTGGTTTATCACTTCGCTGTATTAAACTACTCTACTGTCTTCAGTGGTTTATCACTTTGCTATATTAAACTACTCTACTGGCTGCAGTGGTTTATCACTTTGCTATATTAAACTACTCTACTGGCTGCAGTGGTTTATCACTTTGCTATATTAAACTACTCTACTGGCTGCAGTGGTTTACCACTTCACTGTATTAAACTACTCTACTGGCTTCAGTGGTTTATCACTTCACTGTATTAAACTACTCTACTGGCTGCAGTGGTTTACCACTTCACTGTATTAAACTACTCTACTGGCTGCAGTGGTTTATCACTTTGCTATATTAAACTACTCTACTGGCTGCGGTGGTTTATCACTTCACTATATTAAACTACTCTACTGGCTGCAGTGGTTTATCACTTCACTGTATTAAACTACTCTACTGGCTGCAGTGGTTTATCACTTCACTGTATTAAACTACTCTACTGGCTGCAGTGGTTTATCACTTCACTGTATTAAACTACTCTACTGGCTGCAGTGGTTTATTACTTTGCTGTGATTAAACTACTCTACTGGCTGCGGTGGTTTATCACTTCACTGTATTAAACTACTCTACTGGCTGTAGTGGTTTATCACTTTGCTGTATTAAACTACACTACTGGCTGCAGTGGTTTATCACTTCACTGTATTAAACTACTCTACTGGCTGTAGTGGTTTATCACTTTGCTGTATTAAACTACACTACTGGCTGCAGTGGTTTATCACTTCACTGTATTAAACTACTCTACTGGCTGCAGTGGTTTATCACTTCACTGTATTAAACTACTCTACTGGCTGCAGTTGTTTATCACTTCACAATATAAAACTACTCTACTGGCTTCAGTGGTTTATCTCTTCACTGAATTTATCTACTGAACTGGTTTCAGTGGTTTATCACTTCACTGTATTAAACTACTCTCCTGGCTGTAGTGGTTTATCACTTTGCTGTATTAAACTACACTACTGGCTGCAGTGGTTTATCACTTCACTGTATTAAACTACTCTACTGGCTGCAGTGGTTTATCACTTCACTGTATTAAACTACTCTACTGGCTGCAGTTGTTTATCACTTCGCAATATAAAACTACTCTACTGGCTTCAGTGGTTTATCACTTCACTGAATTTATCTACTCAACTGGTTTCAGTGGTTTATCACTTCACTGTATTAAACTATTCGACTTGCTGCAGTTGTTTATCACTTCACTGAATTTATCTACTCAACTGGTTTCAGTGTTTTATCACTTCACTGTATTAAACTACTCTACTGGCTGCAGTGGTTTATCACTTCACTGTAATAAACTACTCTACTGGCTGCAGTGGTTTATCACTTTACTGTATTAAAGTATTCTACTGGCTGCAGTGGTTTATCACTTTGCTGTATTAAACTGCTCTACTGGCTGCAGTGGTTTACCACTTCACTGTATTAAACTACTCTACTGGCTGCAGTGGTTTATCACTTCACTGTATTAAACTACTCTACTGGCTGCAGTGGTTTATCACTTTGCTATATTAAACTACTCTACTGGCTGCAGTGGTTTATCACTTCACTATATTAAACTACTCTACTGGCTGCAGTGGTTTATCACTTCACTGTATTAAACTACTCTACTGGCTGCAGTGGTTTATCACTTCACTGTATTAAACTACTCTACTGGCTGCAGTGGTTTATTACTTTGCTGTATTAAACTACTCTACTGGCTGCAGTGGTTTATCACTTCACTGTATTAAACTACTCTACTGGCTGTAGTGGTTTATCACTTTGCTGTATTAAACTACACTACTGGCTGCAGTGGTTTATCACTTCACTGTATTAAACTACTCTACTGGCTGCAGTGGTTTATCACTTCACTGTATTAAACTATTCTACTGGCTGCAGTGGTTTATCACTTCACTGTATTAAACTACTCTACTGGCTGCAGTGGTTTATCACTTCACTGTATTAAACTACTCTACTGGCTGCAGTGGTTTATTACTTTGCTGTATTAAACTACTCTACTGGCTGCAGTGGTTTATCACTTCACTGTATTAAACTACACTACTGGCTGCAGTGGTTTATCACTTCACTGTATTAAACTACTCTACTGGCTGCAGTGGTTTATCACTTCACTGTATTAAACTACTCTACTGGCTGCAGTTGTTTATCACTTCACAATATAAAACTACTCTACTGGCTTCAGTGGTTTATCTCTTCACTGAATTCATCTACTGAACTGGTTTCAGTGGTTTATCACTTCACTGTATTAAACTACTCTCCTGGCTGTAGTGGTTTATCACTTTGCTGTATTAAACTACACTACTGGCTGCAGTGGTTTATCACTTCACTGTATTATTATACTACTCTACTGGCTGCAGTGGTTTATCACTTCACTGTATTAAACTACTCTACTGGCTGCAGTTGTTTATCACTTCACTGTATATAAAACTACTCTAATGGCTTCAGTGGTTTATCTCTTCACTGAATTTATCTACTCAACTGGTTTCAGTTGTTTATCACTTCACTGTATTAAACTATTCTACTGGCTGCAGTGGTTTATCACTGTATTAAACTACTCTACTGGCTTCAGTGGTTTATCACTTCACTGAATTTATCTACTCAACTGGTTTCAGTGGTTTATCACTTCACTGTATTAAACTATTCGACTGGCTGCAGTTGTTTATCACTTTACTGAATTTATCTACTCAACTGGTTTCAGTGTTTTATCACTTCACTGTATTAAACTACTCTACTGGCTGCAGTGGTTTATCACTTCACTGTAATAAACTACTCTACTGGCTGCAGTAGTTTATCACTTTACTGTATTAAAGTATTCTACTGGCTGCAGTGGTTTATCACTTTGCTGTATTAAACTGCTCTACTGGCTGCAGTGGTTTAACACTTTGCTGTATTAAACTACTCTACTGGCTGCAGTGGTTTATCACTTCACTGTAATAAACTACTCTACTGGCTGCAGTAGTTTATCACTTTACTGTATTAAAGTATTCTACTGGCTGCAGTGGTTTATCACTTTGCTGTATTAAACTGCTCTACTGGCTGCAGTGGTTTAACACTTTGCTGTATTAAACTATTCTACTGGCTGCAGTGGTTTATCACTGGTAATTACCGTACTGTTAGCATATATGAAAATGACCATTTAATTGTAATTAATCATTTAATGTGATTGATGTCCATTTCCATAATTATTTTCGAAGCTGTACGTATGTATGTGAATATTGAATTGTAAATGTTTGTAATGTTTTTTTGTATCAACAACTAGATTTTGTTACTTGTAGTTTTTTTGTATCAACAACTAGATTTTGTTATTTGTTTTTTTGTATCAACAACTAGATTTTGTTACTTGTAGTTTTTGTAACAACAACTACATTTTGTTACTTGTAGTTTTTGTAACAACGACTAGATTTTGTTACTTGTAGTTTTTGTAGCAACGACTAGATTTTGTTACTTGTAGTTTTTGTAACAACAACTAGATTTTGTTACTTATAGTTTTTGTAACAACAACTAGATTTTGTTACTTGTAGTTTTTTTGTATCAACAACTAGATTTTGTTACTTGTAGTTTTTTTGTATCAACAACTAGATTTTGTTACTTGTTTTTTTGTATCAACAACTAGATTTTGTTACTTATAGTTTTTGTAACAACAACTACATTTTGTTACTTGTTTTTTGTACCAACAACTATATTTTATTACTTGTAGTGTTTTGTACTAACAACTAGATCTTGTTACATATAGGTTTTGTTTCTCTATACAATACTGTTATATCATCCATATTTTTGTTCTAATAAGAATGGAGAAGTATTGTATAAGTTATAACCGATTCCTAACAGCCTCGCAGTATCAGTGAAAATGAACATTCTTCTTTATGCTCCTGCCTTGTTGCTGCTTCTCTTAGCCTCTGGTGGAGTACCGAACACCGTGTTCAACTTAGGCATTTGTGGACTTGTACAGGTGTGTTATATATTTACACATTGGAAAATGTAACAGTAGCAATCATAATGTTGTAAGAAGGTAGAGAGCCACTTAAGATGTAGGTTCAGCTGTGGAACAACATATTTACTCTGTTTTTGATATGTCTCTGTGTCCAATGATAACTTGAAATTACTTCAGTTCTGTTGTCTTCTTAGACAGAGTTCTAACATTGAGATCTCTTCACATTCTACAACAGTACAAGAAGTGTGTTTTCTATTTGACCTATCCTCCTGATTGGTTAGTTTAATTACTTTACAGCATTGTTTAGTTTTGCACTGAGAGTTTGTTGTTGTTTGTAATTACTAAATCCAGAATATATTTTGTTACTTAAAGAACACTAGATATACAATTATAACATGTTGATAACCTTTAATTATTCTCTGTTTCAGTTAGGGTTTGGTTTTGTGGTTAGGGCACTTGACTAGCAATCTTACAGGATTAAATCCCATTTCTGAACAAGCTTACCCTTTCATCCATTCCTAAATTTGTGACCTGTGTATAGTGTGCATCTTTTACTTTAAAATTGGTGACCCGTGTATAGTGTGCATCTTTTACTTTAAAATTTGTGACCTGTGTATAGTGTGCATCTTTTACTTTAAAATTTGTGATCCGTGTACAGTGTACATTTTTTACTTTAAAATTTGTGATCCGTGTATAGTGTGCATATTTTACTTTAAAATTTGTTATATGTGTATAGTGTACGTTTTTTACTTTAAAATTTGTGATCCGTGTAGTGTGCATCTTTTAATTTAAAATTTGTGATCCGTGTATAGTGTGCATATTTTACTTTAAAATTTGTTATATGTGTATAGTGTACATCTTTTACTTTAAAATTTGTGATCCGTGTATAGTGTGTATCTTTTACTTTAAAATTTGTGATCCGTGTATAGTGTGCATATTTTACTTTAAAATTTGTGATCCGTGTATGGTGTGCATATTTTACTTTAAAATTTGTGATCTGTGTATAGTGTGCATATTTTACTTTAAAATTTGTGATCCATGTAAGTCCATATTTTACTCCAGTTTCAATAGGAAGTAACTGTTTACATGGTCTTCTTCATACTTCAACTTCCCAAGAATGTGCAGTGGTGTTTTAGGAACAGATGGGTGTGTAATAGTTTAATTACATTAGTAGTTTGCATTTATATCAGTTTATTTGGATTGTTCCTGTGGTTCGTGAGGTTTGTCAATATACATGAATGAAATAATTGGCCTGGATGTTGTCGTGATCCATAAGTATAGTAATCAACATGGATTGGATCTGAGAACTTAAGTTTCATTAACACAAGTTTTTAAGAATTTTGTGATTTTTCTTTAGAAGTTGTTTGCTAGTTTATCTTTTAAGTCATTTAAGATAAACATTTTTGTCTTAATTTATCAGTTGTGCAAGTATTTAGATGTCTGTTAATTATAAACAAATGTATTCTCAGTTACTAGGTAAGAAAACCTGCCATATTTGACCATTATGCCTCTCATTGGTGTTCATATAGTAGCTGTGGATCAGTTTATGTTGAATTTTTCTGTAAACTAGATATTAATGTAAATTATAAAATGTTAAACAGTGAATGATAGATGATGTTTTTTTGTGTGAATCTCCAAATAAACCACAACAGGACTTTCTCTTTGATAGCTGGTGTTAGGACTTCCCTTTCTATTGACCAACCCAGTTGGATACCTTAACCGTGCCTTCAACCTAGGAAGAGTATTTATATTTCAGTGGACAGTAAACTGGAAATTTTTACCAGAAGAGATGTTTGTCAGTCGTTATTTCCACGTCATTCTCTTATGTCTTCATCTGATAGTGTTGTTAATGTTCTGTAGAACGTGGAGAAGGTAAAATCGATCACTGAGTGTTTGTAAAGTAATTTATAACGAGAGTGAAGTCAACAGTAATTTGAATTAAAACATATATCACATGAATTAGCATAATAGAACCAATATAACTTTCAATGTATATTGTGTGTGTGTGTATATATATGAACCTTATAATTACATGTTGAGCTAGAAGGTTTGTTGGAGATTTGGTTATCTCTGTTCTAAGGCTTTGCTTGAGTAATTAGAATAATTACTGAATCCTCAACAACTAACAGGACGAAAAGTATATTTGCACACGTGTTGGTGCACACAAAAACTCCTCTATAACTGGTATATTGTATATGTAAGAATATTTGTAATTTGCTGTTTGTAACATGTAATCTGTACATCCTGTGAACAACGGTTTTCTCTTACCGTACTCCACATTTATACCTTAGATACCATTTTTCTTAAATTGTAACCTTTGCATCTCGTTGTATTGAAACTAAATACCAATTTGATCTGTGAAAAAAAAAATGTATTTATGAACTGTACAGTTATCTTTGATTCTGTAATTATAAAGTTTCACCAAGTACCTATAGTTTCAAATATTAAGTATGAAAAACTGTTGTCTAAATAACTCAAACTGCTCTTGAATACATTGTACTTGGTGAAAAGAATCGGAAGTTTATGTTACTTTAAATCTTATCTTTTTGCCAGATGATTTAAAGAATTTTTAACATGTACTCATTAATACAAAACCATTTAATACAATTTAATTATTATCTAAGTTGTTTTGTTTTTAAAGTCAGTATATTTTTATTACGTTATTAGGTTTCTTGGATTATCTACTTGGTTTCCTACAAAGAATTCCTCAACTATTAAAAATGTAGATTGTATCCTTTACAGTGGTTAGGTTGCTCAGGTGCAGAGCCAAGACACTTGGTGTTACATCACATTACTGCCTAAATATTATTGATGTTATTACTTTGGGTGCATAACAACATAAGTGTAGTAGTGGCTAGTGTTGACTAGTTACTAATAGGCCACACTCTCAAAATCACTTCAGTACAGACTGTGTTCTCTGTACTAGACTGTTGGTAAATTAAAAGTAGTAATATGAATTATAAGGATGTTAGAACTATAAGTTATGTAAAAATAATGTGAGTGTGCTGTCATCATTATCTGTTTGTTTTTTTATTATACAAGATAATTCAAAATGTAAAAACAGAAATAGGGATTGTCAAAAAATACAGAAATGAAAAAATTATATATACAAACCTTCAACTAGGAACTCTAAAATAAGTAAACAAATGATGTTGTAAATAGTTTCAACATTATTATCTCAGGCTGCAGGTCATTATTTCAGCTACATGTATTCAGTACTTATCAATTTTAGTAGAATTGAAACATTTGAAATATTAACAAGTCATGTGAGTACAAGATAATTTGATTCTATGTCTTCAATACTTATCAATTTCCCCTCGGTGTGGATTCCTGTACATGGTGAGGGGACCTCCCAGGGTAGGTTCTGTTCTTTCGGTTTACCTCTTCTGGGATCTAAACATCCACCCTCATGTTTGCTATGCATGGCAACCTGTGAAGGGGAGGAGAGGATCCTGGCAGTTGAGGGGTCCAACCCTAAGGCACCACTTTGGCCTTGAATTCCTGTAGATGGGCAGCCTTGGGGAGGCCCCCCTTGGTTCAATTGGCTGGTCCACTTGGGCTAGGGTCAACCAAGTATCAGGGTTGGATGTTCTCAATAGGTGTTGTGGACATTGTATCTGATGTTGGTGTTTGGGTATAGTGCTCATGAAACCCTGGTGGTGCAGGGTCCTTGTTTGACATTGTAGTGCATCCCCTCGTAGGGCTCTATGGTGGGTGGGGTCAGTGGGCACCGGAATATTTATGTTTTTAGTATGGATCCTCCAAATACAAATTTAAATAAAATAGTGAAAAAACAGTCCATAGGTAAACAACCACATCTTGAAGATTCTGAGCAGCAATCTTCAACATTTGTAACACCTGTTGTACTTCATTTTCTTACACTATATTCTCTTTCAGACATATCTTTAAGGCAAATGTTTCCCGTCTCATTCAGAAGAGACTAGAAGGACTTGCTGGCTCTCCAAAGTCAGTAGAGAAGTGTCGATCTGGTGGCATATTGGTGGACACATCCACATCTCAACACAGTGAACTGTTCTTGCATTCAAAGGCAATTGGAGATATACCTATTGAGGTTACACCTCATGCTACTTTGAATTCATCACAAGGAGGTGTTGTTGAGAGGGATTCGAAGAACATCCCTGAGTTTTCTCCACCCAAGGAGTTTCTGCAGTGAGGCGTATTTCCACAAGGATGGAATTATGATGTCAACTAATGTCCTCATTCTTACATTTACATCACCACATTCACCTGTCACCACCAAGGCAGGTTATCTTAATTGCAGGCTACAGCCATACATTCCAAATCCTCAGATGTTTCCAGTGTCAGTGGTTCTGTCACTCAAAGACATCCTGTCGTGGTTCCTTAACATGTGCTCGTTGAAGTAGCAAGGTCCATGATGCCTGTGAGTGTTAAATGGACCCTCATTGCATCAATTGCAGTGGCTCTCACCTGTTCTACTTTTGTTTTTTCCCTAAATGGTTGGAAGAAAAGAGGTGCAGCATTTCAAACCATTCACAACATTACCTATCCTGAGGCTGAAAAATTGCTGTCCACCACCTCATTTCAGACATATGCTGCTGCACTTCACTCCACAACTACAGTGGGAATGCAGACAGATCTCTCTGTGCCTCCAAAACAATAATTCTCCAAACAAATGAAAAGTCTTTTCACTTCCATGGTTTAAAAAGCTGATGAATCAACTCCAACACCTATCTCTGTCCCTTACATAATTTCAAGAAACCCCAAGATTCACATTCTTTGGTTACAGTTACAGATATTTCCTAGGATGCATCTTCTTCCACCCCATGATGCAAAACAATCATTCGTTCATGCTCTCAGTCACTGGAATCCAAATCAAACAGCAAAGATTTGCCCAATCGACCAAGGGCAGGATCTGTGGAGGTCGATAGACCTCCCTCAAATAAGGACAGTAAGGAAAAAAAGACATGTTCGTAAACAGAAGGGTTCTCCTGCCAATTTGCCTACACGTCATTAAAAATGGCCACCTTGATGCAATGGAACTGTCGAGGTTTACTTTTTATCTGGATGTCATCAAAACACTGATTGCTTCCTTCCATCCTGTATGTCTTTCCTTACAGGAAACATTTCTGAAACCTGCCAATACAGGCACTGTTCAGCAGTTTTCTTTGTGCAGAAATTACAGGCTGTGTGATGGATAAGTGCATGGAGGGATGGCACTGTTGGTTGATCAGCATGTGCCCACCTTGTCTTTACCACTTGACACACCCTTGGAGTTTGTAGCCATCTGTATTTCCTTGGGTCATACCATCACTGTTTGTTCTCTTTGCCTGTCTGTCACCTGGAGAGACATACAATCAATCAGACCTTGATGCTCTAATTGAACAGTTGTCATCTCCCTTTTTAATTCTGGGGGACTTTAACGGACATCATCCCCTCTAGGGAAGTGCTGATATTGATAGAAGGGGTCGCTCTGTAGAACGTATTCTCTCTGATCAATACTGGTTTTTCTACTTATTTTCATGCTCCTAGTCAGTCCTTTACTGCTGTAGATCTCTCAATTTGCTCCCCTTCACAATTCTCCCACTTTTCATAGAGGGTTGACAGTGATTATTTTCCTATAATTTTGAGAGAGACTAGCTGTGGTGGATGCCACCTGACCTGTGTGCTCTGGTGGAAGCTGGATCAATCAAACTGTCCCTTTTTCACTTCTCTCACAGAACTTGATCTTGCCATCATCTGTAAGTAGTCAGTAGACAACTTTGTGGCAGCAGTAACTGACTGTATTATACAAGCAGTTGCTCAGTGTATTCCTAAAATCTTGACACATTTTTCACAATATCCTTGTTCATGGTGGAATCCTGCCTGCCACATGGCATGGAAGGCTCAGAAATGAGCCTGAGATTCTTCTTTTGTAGGTATCCCATGAATATGAATTTTACTGAATTCACTTTAATTTTAACTTTTTACTGGATGTTTGGCACAGTTAGCCTAGCTGCTTTATGCCATAAAACACCAAATCAACAAACCAACCAACTTATCAGTTTTAGTGGAATTGAAACATTTGAAATACTTAAGTCATGTGAGTACAAGATAACTTGTTTCCATGTCTTCAGTGCTTTTAAATTTTAGTAGAATTAAAACATTTGAAATACTTAAGTCATGTGAGTACAAGATAACTTGTTTCCATGTCTTCAGTACTTTTAAATTTTAGTAGAATTAAAACATTTGAAATACATAAGTCATGTGAGTACAAGATAATTTGTTTCCATGTCTTCAGTGCTTTTAAATTTTAGTAGAATTAAAACAGGGGATTGCTAGTTTGATAAAATAATGTAGAAACTATTTCCAGAATCATCTGTTTACTTAGAGTTCCTAGTTGTAGGTTTTAAAATGTTTCCATTTCAACTCGTTTCTGTATTTTTGACAATCCCTATTCCTGTTTTTAAACTATTTTTAATTTTCTTTTTTAATTATTTATGTCCATATATGTAAAATAAATTGTAAGCCACTTACATGTATATGTACTCAGTTGAATGTTACATGTTATTCAACAGTTTACTGCTTCATTGCATGTGTTTTCCCACCCAGTCATTATTTACTGAGCCAGGTAGTTTGGTATCTGAGGTCTTGTATAAACATGTTTAAGAAGTACAAAGGAAACTGCTCACAATAAAATTGCATTATTTGTGTATTTATAGTCATATATATCAACTATTTTAATAGGTCATGTACATTTATAGCATTTCATATAGTATATCTGTTTAGGTTTTAGTGGAGAACAGCTGATTTAGCTATAGGCTTGTGAAACAAAAAATAAGAATAATAATACTAAAATAACTAAAACATGCCTCACAATAACAGTGAAGTACAAAACCAGTACAGTAAATTTATTATGTTAATTACCTACTGTTTGGAAACTTACTGAAACAGTCACAGAAAACTGTGTAGAGACAAAGTACAACAGCAGACTTGAGAAATAGTGAATTCTTAATGTGACATTTGCTAACTAATGTGCTACAAGTCACACTAATTATTTTGTAATTAATGTACATTAATAAAACACCATATTCTTTGAATGCCAGAAAATAAAGAACTTAGAGAAATTCTTCTAGTTAAAAAAAATATGTTTGAATTAATTTTATGATGTACTCAGTGCTGTATTCATTACTACTGTCCAGGTTTCATGGCTAGTAGAACTTTAGTAAATAACAAGGATGGAGACACTGTATTATTTATTGTGACTAACAAGACGTTTCCAAATTTCCAATTAGTATAACTGTGCTTGAATGGCTTCAGAAAGTATATGTTGGTAGCACAGAAAAACTTGCATTTCACTTTTCAAGAATAAGCTTTAAAATAGCCTTACAACCTTCACAGAAGTTGTTTTTAGTAGCTGTGCACATGTTTTGGTACACTATACGTAACTGTTTTGGCTGTAGGCTTCAAAGAAAAACATGGTCAGTAGGAGTGAAAACTGAAGAAATCTCTCATTCTCTTTCAAGAATCAACAAAAGAATAGTCATTTGACCATTTGAGTAGGTTTGGTTCATATTTTGAATGAAATATTCATAGCACTTTTTTCTGTAGACTTGCGAAACAAATAACAAAGGGAGAAATTTAAATTTGTCTAACAATCAGATGATCAATATTTTAACAGCCTTAGCCATTGAGATAGAAGGACTTGAGTGTTGTTTTAAGAGAAAGTTTGGTTTTTAAGATGGTTTTCAGTGTTTATGAGCGAGTACTAATTGGTCTATAATCTTAAATTATGAATTATTACAAAATGCATAGTAGCAGTTTAACTTTAGCTTCTGTTTAAAGCACAGAATGAATCCAACATTTAAAATGTTGGGAAAATCAAGATAATTCAAATTTATTGTTTTTAATCATAATCTGTTAGATTTTTGCTGGGTATGTGAATGTTGAAAACTATCTTGGCATGTATGTTCATTCTTTCTTAATATTTAAACACAGTATTCATTTTCCTTAATTTGTTTCAGGTGTACTTTTACCAATGTTCACAGCTAATATTATTGGTATAGCTTTCAGCAGATCTCTACACTACCAGTTCTATGTGTGGTACTTCCACACGTTACACTACCTTCTATGGTGTACCACTCTAAAAACCACAGTCAAGTAAGTGTGGGCTTTTGGTAATTTTTCCTTTTATCATATGCTTTTATTTAAAATAATTGTAGTTCTATCTATACATGTTACCATTATTTTATAATGATGGTAATATTAATAACAGAATACTGACTTAACTCACATTCCTACCATAATACACACAACTTATTGCATACCTTTGTTATAGAAAGTAACATCATTGTATGTATTATAAGTAAATATTTTATGAATATGTTTTTCTTTAATTAATTATAATCTAGTAACAATATAAGTATGGAGAATGACTTTTATTACTAGTATTTCACGATAACATTTTTTTATGTATATAGCCAATTTCCCATGGTGCCAATGCATTAGATCTGCATGTGACGTATTTATCACATCATACCTACTCTCTGATAATGAAGAAACAGTAAGTTCACTGTGATAGTAAACAGAGGTGGAGCAGGAAAATTGTGACCTCTATTGCAAATCTACATCAGACAGGATAAATATTTTGTGAAGTTTGGGGTTACATAACGTGTAATAAAACAATTTTTCCAGTATCGTATAAGGAAGAGTTCCATTATAATACAATTCTGCTGAGAAGGGGGTTTCAGTAGTAAAGTTTACACCTAATGCAGTGAGCCACCCCAACTTCAGCAATAAAGTAAACAATAAATTCAATTACTAATCCATTTAAATTCAATTTTTGGGGGGATGCACTTGATTAACATACCAAATGCCATTGAAATTCGTTCAACCACTTCTTCACAAGAGACATTAGTTATTAAATAAATAACATTTAAATACCATTACCATGATTGTGATAAAACTTCATGAAAGATTAAACTTCACTGTAATGGCTACCATTAAGCCTGATGGTATCTTAATCAGAGTCCTGGATATTGCAGGTACGATGTGGTTGATGTATTGTTGTACCATTATTATTTGCTTACACTCAGAAATTATTAATAACAGACAGACATACAGATAAGAAACTGGAAGGTCAAAAGAAATAATAGTTTGTCCTACCAAAAAAGAAAATAGGGGAAAAATGAATTTATTATAAATTTTTTCTTATATGATCCTCCCAGTTGTAAGTTTTTTTGGATTTGTATTAATCACATGGAAATGACAAGATAAAAAATTTGCAGTTTGTTTCACAGAGACTTTAATTCATGACATCTACTACACTGATTGTTGCTTTTTATCATTTCTTTAACTGGAGTTATTTTAATTTTCTTTGCAGATTATGCCTGTTGGGTCTAATTGAACTCTGTTGGAACACATACCCTTCTACTCCCTGGAGCAGTTTGGTCTTACAGCTGTGTCATCTGGTAGTACTTGTCAGTTTGTGGAGGTCCAATTGCTATATTTGTCCATTGACATCAACGGAGAAGCAAAAAGAGTAGTGTTAAAAGTTTATTGTAGGTGCGAACATGCCGATATCGAGAAGTTTAAAACATGAAAGTATTAATTTATACATGCATGTAGAGTCCAAAGAACTACAACACAAAATAAACTTCAGTATCTAATATTGGTGTGTTTTATCCCTAAAAGAAACAAAATAAAATAACTTTTTTCTCTGTTTCTAATTGTTTGTTAAACTCTGATTTTTCATCAGTTTCACACAGCAGTCTCATGTGGAAACTTACACTAATTGCAAAGTTATAATAGCTTGTTGATTTGTGACTATAAATGTCTATGTCACAGTCTTGCTGTATTCTAAACAAGTTATTTACCAGTTAGTGATATTTTGTGTTCCCTCTAAAATAATTTTCACAATTCTTGTGTTTCTTTACCATCACTAGTTAACTGTAAGTAAGCACATGAATGAATGGGCTGCATGTTCTTGTAGTAATTAGTGAGAAAATCAACAGAAGAATGAAAAGAGGCCAGACGATACTTCCAGGAAAACATGCAAAATTAGTATTAAATGGACCTAGAAATTTCAGTTACTATAACCTAGGATAAACAACAAATATAAAGAATCTGTTGGCTTTGAAGTGATACACGCTGAAAGTAGTAATTATGTTCTAGTTTAGGAATCTGGAAAACATCCTGTTTAATTATGTTCTAGTTTAGGAATCTGGGAAACATCCTGTTTCTGGAAAATATAAATTTTTATTTTACCTGGGACGTTTGGCTGTTGGATGTCAATAAAATTTTCGAAGTTGTCTTCTTTCTGTTGGTTGTTTTAAAAAATTTATATTTCCCAGAAACTCCTAAAAACAACATCTTAAACAATTGTTTCAAAGAATTTTTTCACAAAACCATCAACATAATTTCACAAAACAGAAAGTTAAAAAATATTCTTACAAAAAAAGAAATTAATTCCATTAAAAACTTAAAACAAGACAAAAACATTAAAATTCTAAAAGCAGATAAAGGAAATGCTATAGTCATAATGAACACGAATGAATACATCCAAAAAATGATAACATCCTATCAGACGCTAACAAATTTAAACCAATACACACAACTCTAACAAAGACACACGAAATGCAACTAAACAAAATACTACTAAAAATAAGAAAAGCCAACACAATTTCACAAACACTTTATTCCTACCTATGTAAAACCAACTCACACACCACAAATATACGGCATCCCCAAACCTCATAAACCAGATTGTCCATTACAACCAATAATGTCCACATATGAATCGTTTAATTACAATCTTGGTAAATACATAGCATGGGCATTCTCCAAATATGTAACATCAGCCAGCTCATTCATCAAAGACTTTTAATTTCAAGTCTAATCTAAATCAACTTAATCATAAAGCCTTAATGGCCAGTTTCAATGTTATATCTTTCTTTACAGAAGTTCCAACCACTGAAGCCTGCAAGATAGCCTTAGAACTCTATATCCGAGACCCTAACCCAACTACAGACATTCCCAGTAACCAATTAGCAACCCTCATAGAATTCACCACGATAAAGACAAACTTCATGTTCAACAACCAAAACTATATACAAACAAATGGCCTAAGCATGGGCAACCCAGTATCACCAGTTCTAGCCAATATTTTTATGACACAAGTTGAAACACAAGCAATTAACACAGCATTACATCCACCACTATACTGGTACAGATATGGAGATAACACGATTGCAGGATTCAGATCTACAGAACACATACTTAATTTTTCAATCACATTAACTCTATACATCCCAACATTAACTTCACATGTGAACAGGAAGAAAGCAATCAAATATCATTTCTTAACTTCAAAATTACAAGAACCGATACACAATTTAAAACAGAAATCCATCAAAAAATCACCCATACTGGACTATACATTCCTTGGGACTCAGCACATGAAACAAAACAAAAACTCAACATACTAAGAAACCAAATAAACACAGCCATAAAACTATGCTTACCAGATAAAATTAACGACGAAATAGGCAAAATAAAACAATACTTCATCAACACGTTTCCTCCACAAACCGTATAAAACATTATACGCACACACCTAGACAAACAGCAAAATCAACTAAAAGTAAATATATCCTACAATTTAAAAAAGAAATCACGGAACCATATACTGCTGCATACCATATATTCCCGACATCAGCAGAAAAATAACCAACATTTGGCAAAAACTAGTAACAAAATATAACATTCCAGTTAATCCCAAATTTATTCAAAACCAGACACAAAACTGAGGTCTATACTGTGTAAAAACTACACTGACAGACATTATTTATAAAATACAATGCGATAACTGCCACGACTTCTATATTGGAGAAAAAGCTCAAAATAAACCAATACAAAGGAACACCTTTATACCTATATTAAAAAATAATATAATAAATAATAATAATAAAATAAATAAAATTATATATTCAAACATCTAAGCATGCCCTCTACATTCCGACACTCAGTTACACAACCCCTTTCAAACATGTGGTCAGCTTCCGGTCAGTTACCTCTTTCTTTCTTTGTGAACCTGACGATGACCAAAGAAGGTCGAAATGTTCGCTCCTCTACGTAAAAAATTTTCTCAACCCAAACACGCCATTTTTACATGTATATTTAATTGTAATGTTTTGGTCTAGGAAGGCCTCAATATAAGAATTTATATTTTTTGAGTTAAATATACATTTAACCATTTCCTAACTAGGAATTAAATACATCTCTGTTTAGTTATATTTCAATATTTAAATTAGTAGATTTTGTTATATGTAGGATAAATTTAAAATCATAAATGTATAATAATTTCCTGCCTTAGATATGTTTTTGCTCAATAAACACACTTGGATACTGTGTGAAGACTTGTACGTGCTGAATCCTGCATCTGTATATTTGTAGTCCTGGTAGCAAAAGGTTTTGTGTCTTATGCCAATATACTAAAACAAAAATACTATACTCATTTCTTCAAGTACTTTCATACACAAGTTGAAAGATGATACAGATATTTGTACAAGTTACTATAAGCTTATGTTATTAATTATACTTGTGAACATTCTCACTACACTATGAAGGATCGTTATTATTCTCCTGTTCTAAAGCTGGCCAGCAGTCGAATAACCTTAAATACAAAGAAAGATTTTTTCTGTGAATCTTTTCTTCTTTGCAGCATGTGTTTAATTTATCCTTTCTAAATAATATCATGAATCTGATTAAGTATCACATTAAGTACCTAAAACATTTTAAGAAGTATTACAATAAAGTGACATATAATTCTGAGTGTAGTGACATTCATTAAGATCCTTTTATCTTAAGAGTTTAATAAAATAAGATATTCAACGAATTCCATGAAATAATGGTATGTGAAAGTACAACCTTTAATGTTTTTCCATAACTAAATTTTCTAATATGTTTAAAAGTTTCTCATTTAACATGGCACGTGTATATCATGTCATCTCTACTTTCACATGTGGTACTCAGAAAATTAATTATGCCTTGTGTGTGTACTTATCTTCAACTCAGTTAAAAAACAGTTTGTGTATAGGGCCTGACAAGGTTTTGCAGTTGAGGTTCTCAACTTATCTGAGGATTACACGTTCAATTCTCCCATCCTCATTTGTTTAATTGTGGGGGTTTTACTGAGGGAGGTTAATGGAAGTTTTAATTAATAAAAAAAGAGTGTCCTAGCAGATGGCACTGGATACTATTGGTTAGCTTTCTTCTAAATTAGCGAGTACTAGTATAGATGGGTCTGCAGTTGCTCTGTGTAAAATTAAACAAACAGTTTATACACATGTAGTACTTATGTAAGTAATTTAAAGAGTTGCATTACTGATTTGACGAATAGCCCTTAAACTTTTTTTGTTTGTACCAGGAAATTTCTAGATTTATTTTACTAATACTACTAAGAATTTTGAAGGCAATTATTTCATACTTAATACAAGAAATGTCTTAGATACAGGTTAAACCTGTAAAAAGAACTTTAATAGCTACTGGTTTACTACAGTTGTTGACAGTATTAAGTCATTACAAATAAACTAATATATCTTAATTTAGTACAAAGACACTTATTCTGTATCACAGTAAGTATACAGACACAGCTTTGTTAAACCTTTACTATTTGTTCATACTGATACAAGTTTTCACAAAATTAAAACCCATTTTATGTTAATAATTCAGGTTTAAATACATTACAACACATCTATAAGACAACAAAATTACATTTATTGACATACACTTCAGAATATTCAAGTGGAATTATATGTGTTTACTTAACCACTACCAGCAACCGTTTGGCTAGTTCAAGTGCACCCAGGTCTCGAGAAATAGCAATCTATATCCAACTGTTTAATAAAGACAATATGTGTGACCCACTTTAACTTTTACAGACAGTTGCTTAACGTAATTATACGAGATTTCCTTTTATCAAAAAACCTTCAAAGTTTGAAGAAACATGTTAGCAGTGAATGACAACATTATAATCAAAACCATGTTACATGTTAAAACCATCCCTTTTTTATTCATCTTTTCATATTTGAACATGTTCAACTGGATACTACTAGCGATCTCTTCTGCTGTTCTATTCTGTCCATAGTAATCGACAAATTGACCCTCCGGGGTCAAGCAGATAAATGATGATGGTGTGATCAACCTGTAAGCAAGAAATATTACAAACTATTGAAGTTAGTGTATAACAGATGAGTTTCAGTGTAACAGTTTCTCATAAGATATTACTTTTACAAATATAATTATACTAAAAACATAATATTAACAATTGCTGTTACTCTATTTTATTTACTTACTAAAGGCACCACTCTTACACACTATCAGTTTATTAACAAGAGACAACATTATTAAATATATAATGTATTTTAAACTATCCAATAGGCTTTCTGGGAATCAAAACCATTGTAGTGCTGTAAGTACTTAACCTTGTCACTCACCTATTGACAAGAATCGAATGGGACAAGTATCTTCTACATTTATAACAGCTCTAACATCAAGTTACAGCAATGGTCCACAACTTTCTCCACCCAACACTGTCTTTGTACAATGAACCAGTAGGAGGACAAGATTAATAAATTTTTAATGATAAACATCTTACTTTTATTTCACACTGGACGTGATCAACACAAGCATGGCTGCCACAGAGAGTGATGGGGACTTCTGCCATAGAGAATTACAGGAATGTAAAACAAACATGTTCTGTAGCACCAACTTATGTAGGACTCCTCCAGCTTATTGATGGTCATAAGAACTATGTTACATTTCTGATACCTGCTTATTTAGATATTAACAACAGAATATCTTAATTAGATACACTTACAATGTAATCATTGTCATCATCCCTTGGACCTGCACTAAAGTAAACTCGGAATGCTTTAGTAGCCTTCTGAATTTGTTCCTTACTGCCAGTCAATCCAATCAACTTGGGTGAAAATTCTGAAGAAATACAGAAACTAATATACTAACTGACACTTACACATTCAATAAATATATAGTTACTAAACAGTATAAACCTGAGTTTGCGATTATTGAAAAGTATCGCGAGTCAAAAACGTATGAAAGTAACATTACTGAAAAGAAATGTTACCATTAAGTACCCACAGTAAACAGTTGAAATAAGAAAAATTAAATTTGAATTCAATGACCAACCTAAAAAATTACTGTATGTCAGTTTAAATACTTTCTGTAACTCCATATCAAATTCTTAAAACTAGTTTTCATTATTTTCGAATATTAGGCTTATAAGACTACATGCACTGGTCTAACAGTTATGAAATAAATATTTTTAAACTTTACTAAAATGTGTTATTGTGATGGAGATCCCCCCCCATTAGGCAATAAAAGAAACACAACACGAATAAAATAACTATATCAAAGACAGATGGGGAAGTATTGAAATACCACATAAATTAAAACTATTCACATATATCATGATGTTTGGATATAAAATGGGAGGATGGCTATCTCCCACTGTTTACTATCTCTTTCATGCTTGACAAACATACCAGATGGAAGTTTTCATCGACAACTCTTTAAAATCAGTTACTTCTGTAATTTTACTAAACAAAGTGCTAACACTTAATAAACCATATATCACTTAAGGTATATTTTTTTAAATACTTTTTCCTGTCTCCAAACCTTGTGCCCAGTAACACAAGTAACCTCATCAAGGTCAAATTAATTTGAGGACTAGAATAATATAATATGGCTGTAAAATAGCTTTAGAATGTATACATATGTAGTGAAGTGAATTACAGTGTTAGTTAACATTTCATCTTGTTCACTTTACAATGTGTACATGTGTAGTGTGGTGACTAGTACCATCCCTGTCCATGTGTTATACTTTTAAGATAGTAGTGTTATCACAAACTTCAGTCTGTTCATGTGTTATATTTTTATAGTGCTTTGTGTTATCATACCTTTTGTCTATTTAGAGAGATTAGCTCATTTGTCTCCTGTTTATTTTTACTATTTGTATATATTTCTAAAACACCACCATAATACATGTAAAATACTGGTGATGTAGTGTTGCCATGGTACCTATTGTATTACAACTATGTTATTATTCTTGGTGACAGAAAATGCAGCATGTGGAGTTATTGTATTTCAATGTCACCATTTTAATTCGTTATGTCCTCAACTGTTGTGATGTTTATTTCCAACTTCTGTCTAAACCTATTCTACTTGTTCTTTAATTGAAGAATAGTTTTCCATCCAACAAGTGGCAAGTTTTAACACTATCTTACATCTTGTATTTAAAGCCACGTTTATTAATATTCTTCATGTTTTAACTTCCTTATAATACCTTGAAGTTTGAAGTAAGTTCTGTGTTATTATAATGAATCTGTTTATTACTAGTTTGGTCAATAGGTATCATGAATGGTGAAGATAGTGTTTAGATAATTCTTCCACCAAATTAGGCCACTAAGATTACTTTTTGTAGCTGGAATCCTCAGAGAAACATTTTGAAAATACTATGTATGTTAGAGAGTTTGTAAATAAATTATAAGTTGATTATCATTCATTGTCAGGTAAGCTTTTGAATCTTTTTGGTGTTCTGAGAGTTGAAGTAAATTTTGACACTGTTACCATTTAATGTTTATATTTTGTCTCTGCTAGAAACTTAAGTAATGTGCACATTTGTGTTTATTGATCAAATTAGAGACCAGAGTGAATCTGTGACTGCTTGTATGGAATAACTGCTCTTCACATCCGAGTGAAACTTGGAATCAAGGAACGTTGTACAAATGCAAAATATGTGAGACATTTACTGTAGTCAGCTATTACGTCTTCAAAATGTTTCTAACAGTTCAGTTGTAAATCTAAAACAAATACAACGAGAGCTAACTGTCAATTCTTATTACCTCTTGTATAGGACGCAACTGCTTCTACATTATCTCTCTCAGGATCAACTGTGATGAAAACTGGTACAATCTTCGATACGTTTTCTTGCTTTTCTGTATGTTTAAAAACATTGTAGAAACAAAGTTTTGTCACAGGTTTGTTACATATGTTATTACCACTTTCACTAAACAACATTCTAAATGAAACACATAAAAAGGTAACTAGAGTATGTAAAAACGTTTCTTAAAACATTAATTGAAACAATAAAAAACTATACAATAAGTCAGCTACCAAGGCCATGATTCATTACTGTTAGGGGGAAGTAGTAACAAAGGATTATCAAATAGTTATTTGATGTGTGGAGTGTAGAAGAATAAAAATCTCTGAAAATTAACATTATTAGAAATGTATCTATTGACGGCTAATCACACAAGGTTTATGTTCATCAGTAAAGCATTAACATACCAAACTTAACATCACATTTTTATTAACTTCCATAATTTATAATTAACTAGTGCTAATGAAACATCTATGTTCCCACTAGTGTTATACCATACGATTAAATCATCCCTTAACACTTTTGCCCTGGCAGTTTAAAGTATTAAAACACACTTTACTAAAAAAACTGTTTGTTTGTGCACAAAATCCTTGTAATGTTTACTAAAGTCTACCAAAACTTTGTGAAGATACATTTAGTATATTAGAAGTTAGCAGCATATAAATTGTAACAAGTACAACTGGTTATGAGGTTGATCTGATGGAGTTTGTCATTGTTTAAAGGGTCTACAAAGGTTATAATGACATTATATAGGTCAATGATTATGCAATATCTAGAGTAAGATATTCAATATTGGACTCCTTACATTAAGAAGGTCACTGAGATGTTGAAAACAAATTCCAAATATGACTACTGGGATAGCGACTAGGATAGAAAGATTGTCATATCATTCATGGAGAGGTTATACTGAAAACAGAAGAATTGCAGGGATTTATCTGAGATGTTTAACATTGGTATGATAATTAATAGTGTTAATGAATCATTTTTATATTTAATGCTATAAAGAACAAAAATATAAATTACACAGAGTAAGAGTCATCTTCATATGTGATAGGGTCATTGACCTCTAGTACATGTTGCCTTCAGCAATGGTTGATACAATTAATTTAAGAAAGGTTTTATAAATAATTGAATCATACAGGTTTGGTTTTAATGTTTTATATTTATTTCATAGCTTATTTCAGTAGACGAGATGTACCAACAGGTCCCTTGTTGTCCAAGAATTATACATATGCAATATTCATACATACACTTTCTGAACAGTAAGATACAGTTTCATCACAGAAACTAAATCAGTGTGAAACTGACTCACCTAAAATATCCACAACTTCAACCATCTTCTCAATTTCATCTGGACATATGTCTGGACAGTGTGTAAAGCCAAAATAAAGAAGAACCCATTCACCAAAGAAGTCTTGACTAGAGCAAGGCTGACCTTTTGAATCAATTAAGTCAAAACTTCCTCCAATGGAAGCTTTCCCTAATGCTCTCTTTCGTTCTTTGGCAATTGCTAAAGAAAGAATGATCTTATGAAATCTGTTTATATGCAATGTAAACAGTAAACAGTGTATTCCAAACAATATAACTGTAAAAGGTCAATACTCAAATTTCAAATATTAAAAGACACACACACAAATATTAAATATATATATAGTGAACTTAAATAATTACATCCAAATGAAGCCAAATAAGTAAACAAAACCCCATATTAAAAACAGCAAATCCAAACATCTGATTAATTATATTATAATCATTAACTTTTAAACCACAAACAAAACACATTAAACAACATATACTGCAGATTTTTTAAAAGATCCTAGGATACGAGCTACAAGTTAAAATATTTATCATTATAATATGTACACACACACACACAGATACAAAAATATTAAACACGTACACACACACACACACACAAATATTAAACACGTACACACACACACACAGATATTAAACACGTACACACACACACACAGATATTAAACACGTACACACACACACAGATATTAAACACGCACACACACACAGATATTAAACACGTACACACACACACAGACAGATATTAAACACGTACACACACACACAGATATTAAACACGTACACACACACACACAGATATTAAACACGTACACACACACACAGGATATTAAACACGTGCACACACACAGATATTAAACACGCACACACACACACAGATATTAAACACGTACACACACACACAGATATTAAACACGTACACACACACAGATATTAAACACGTACACACACACACAGATACAAATATTAAACACGTACACACACACAGATACAAATATTAAACACGTACACACACACACAGATACAAATATTAAACACGTGCACACACACAGATACAAATATTAAACACGTGCACACACACACAGATACAAATATTAAACACGCGTACACACACACAGATACAAATATTAAACACGCGTAACGCACGCACAGGATACAAATATTAAACACGCGTTACACACACACAGATACAAATATTAAACACACACACAGATACAAATATTAAACACGTGCACACACACACAGATACAAATATTAAACACGTGCACACACACAGATACAAATATTAAACACGTGCACACACACACAGATACAAATATTAAACACGTGCACACACACACAGATACAAATATTAAACACGTGCACACACACACACAGATACAAATATTAAACACGTGCACACACACACACAGATACAAATATTAAACACGTGCACACACACACACAGATACAAATATTAAACACGTGCACACACACACACACAGATACAAATATTAAACACGTGCACACACACACACAGATACAAATATTAAACCGCGTTGCGCACACACACACAGATACAAATATTAAACACGTGCACACACACAGATACAAATATTAAACACGTGCACACACACACAGATACAAATATTAAACACGTGCACACACACACACAGATACAAATATTAAACACGTGCACACACACACACAGATACAAATATTAAACACGTACACACACACACAGATACAAATATTAAACACGTACACACACAATATGTACAAATATTAAACACGTACAATACATATGTTTAATATACAAATATTAAACATATGTATATGTATGTATACACATACATACAAATATTAAACACGTACACACACACACATATACAAATATTAAACATGTGTATATGTATGTATACACATACATACAAATATTAAACAGGTATACAGAGAGAACATTGATACTGAACAGTTACGTAAAGTAAAATAAAACATAATCAAAAGGAAAAACTGCATTAAAAACAGCAAATCCAAACCTCTGACTAACGTTAGTTTATTATAAACAAAAACAAGCTGAAATAAAAATAAAACAACATTTAAGTATGGCATATTACAATTAAAAATGGGTAAACTATATTTCTTTAACAAAAATATTTACAGCCTAGCCACATTAGAAGCACATTATTTAGATTTAAATATTAAAATAATTGAATGATATCACTACAAATATTTTTTGATAAAAGAAAATATTTTTTGTTTTCCATATATGGTTTATCCTCTTCTTATGTACCATAACCTTCAGTTATAAACATTATAACTTCATAATTATTTAGATTTTGTAATATTTTATAATTAATGTTGAAATACTGAAACAAAAATTAACAGTTAATGTATTCAATAAACAAACTAAATAAAATAATTTAAATATTCTGCAACAAATATAAAGAAATAAAGATTAAAGACGTTTTACTAAAAGTTTCTGATAACTATTTTAGTTTTGAATGAGATCATTTAAACAATTTGTCACTACTTTACATGGATGAACACCTGACTGCACATAAAGGTTTGTTTAATTTGGCACTACTTTACATGGATGAACACCTGACTGCACATAAAGGTTTGTTTAATTTGGCACTACTTTACATGGATGAACACCTGACTGCACATAAAGGTTTGTTTAATTTGGCACTACTTTACGTGGATGAACACCTGACTGCACATAAAGGTTTGTTTAATTTGGCACTACTTTACATGGATGAACACCTTACTGTACATAAAGGTTTGTTTAATTTGACACTACTTTATGTGAATGATTGGTTGATTAGTTGGTTTGGCATTTTATGGCACAAAGCAACTTGGCTATCTGCACCAAACATTTGGTAAAAAGTTGAAATTAAAGTAAATTTAGTAGAATTCATAAAAGGAAATTAAGGTAAAACAAAACAAAGTTTGAAAAAAAACGTAAATGCATAAAAACCAATGTTTACATTTGGTCTACAGCAGTAAGAGAAAAACTACAGTCATACAAGTTGTAAAGGACTTTCTGTAGCATAATTGTAATTATCATAACTCACCAGGAAGACTAACATGCAAGTACAAAAACCAACGTTAGTCACCTGAAGTTGACCTTTCCAGTCCTGGTTAAGACTTATTTGACTTTACGGTCATTTTCTAATTTCAAATCGAACTAGATGGACTGTGATTCTTAAAAGAGAATCACATTAAAAAAGGTCGAATATATAAATTAAAAACTTAAATAGCATTAAAAAGATTAATAGCCTTTAAAAAAAAACTAAAAACATCTTCAATGTGGACAGTGTCACCATCATCAATAACACTGTCTAATGTTATGGACAAACACTGGGACAGAACATATTTAAAATGGTGCCGTCGTTGAGAGTCTTAACGACTGCAAGACAGTAAAATGCGACTTATTGTGACCTGAGTGTTGCCCAGACTACACATTGGTGCATCAGTTCTAGATAAAAAAAAAAAAATGATGAGTTAAAAAACTGTGACCAATGCGTAGTCCAGTTAGAACAACTTCCTCTTTCCAATCCTTATGGAATAAAAGATGGCCAAAGTATAGGGTTTTATTTGGAAAAGCTTGTTTTCATTTTGCTCACTCCAAGTACACTGCCAGCTGGCATGGAGCCGAGCCTTTAATACAGAACCATAGTCCATGTATGGAACAGGCACAGTGGTGATAGTGCCAGAGTAGATAGATTTAGCTACGGTGTCAGCGAGCTCATTCCCGCAAATACCAACGTGGCCTGGTATCCAGAAAAACTGGATAGAAGTAGATGTTAAAGAGAAATGGGCCAGTCAGTTTTGAATATCGGTAAGAACAGGGTGTGAACTAATGTGAAATGATTCCAGAGCCAGTAGAGAACAAAGCGAGTCAGTATAAATAGTGCAGTTTGAGTACTGCTTAGCTTCTATGTGATCCAGAGCAAGAGAAATGGCATACAGTTCAGCAGTGAACACAGAAGCTGTAGATGGGATTCTCCCCACAACCACCAAACCACAGCAAAGCCCACATAGTCACCTGATTTTGAGCCATTTGTGTAAAAAAAATGGAAGGATGGTTCGAAAAATGTTCAGTGAATAACGGACAGTTTTTTCTATCAGGAGTGTCTGCTTTTCTCACATGTCTTAAAGATAGGTCACATTTGAGAATTGTAAGAAATCATGGTGGGATGGGCTGACCAGTGGATACAGTAATATCATCCAAGAACAGACCCAATTCTTCCAACTGCACCTGGATACAAAAGCCAAAAGGGACAATGGCAGATCGTTTGTTCTGAAAATGTATGGCCCACAGAGGTAGGAAAACACAATCCCAGATGGGATGCTTTGGTAAGGAACGAAGTTTTGAAGCATAAAGTAAAGACAGTTGCAAACGGTGTCAGGTGTAAAGAAGGTTCATGAAAGTGCATTAGCTCTAAACTAGAGAAGTTCGGAAAGCCCAGGTGCAGAGCCGAAGTCCTTAATGATGAATGTGATCCAGCATCTTTAAGGCCAAGGTTCTGGCAAAGCCATAGACCAGTGATCCATAGTCAAGTTTCGATGGAATAATAGCAATCGTAAATTTAGCATAGAACACTGATCTGCTCCCCAAGTGGTGGAAGAGAGAACACAGAGGATGTTCAGTGCTCTTGTACATTTGACCTGTAGCTGCTTGATGTGTGGTATAAAGGTCAGCTTACAGTCAAAGATAAGCTCCAAGAACTTTGTCTCAAAGACCACAGGCAGCACAACTTCACTGATACAGAGTTCACGATCAAAATGAATACCTGTTGGAGAGAAAGTGCATGCAAACAGTTTTAGAGAGAGAGAGAAGTTAAAGCCATTTGTTGTGGTTCACTTCAGTAAATGATTGAGGGCAGTCTCTACCTGCCGCTCAATATACCTCATGAAATAATAATCAGTGATGAAGAGAAAACCCACCTGTAGAGAAAATGTTATATGTTAAAATGGCTGGTTTGGGTTGAGAAATGCCCCACCAACATTATTTATAAAATACAATGTGATAACTGCCACGACATCTATATTGGAGAAATAAATAGAAAAATGGAAACCAGATTCAAAGAACACAAAAAGTCACCTTCACATGTTTTTGAACACTGCAAATCAAATAAATACAACATAATCATAGAAAACACCCAAATACTAAATAAACAAACACAGAATTACAGAAGCCTTACTTATACAACAACTGAAGCCCAAAGTAAACCAATACAAAGGAACACCTTCATACCTATATTAAAAAATATAATCAAACATCTAAGTAAGCACACCCTATACATTCCTACACTCAGTTACACAACCCCCTTCAAACACGTGGTCAGCTATCGATCAGTTACCTCTTTCTTTCTTTGTGAACCTGACGATGACTAAAGAAGGTTGAAACATTGTTCACTCCTCTACATAAAAATGTTCTCAACCCAAATCAGCCATTTTTACATATATAATATACCTCATGATTGATGACTGACACGAAATGTGAAAGTCGTCTACGTAAAGCCCGTTTGCAACAGTAAGAGGGAGTTGTTCAGTGATGGCATTAATCTTTATACAGAAAAGTGTGACACTCAAAACACAGCCCTGAGGGGTTCCAAATTCCTGTAGAAAAAAACGAGAAAGTGTTAAACCAAGACAAACTTGGAATCGCCTGTCTATTTAAAAATGTTTAAAAAACATGGACAAATGGCCATGTAACCCATATATGTGGAGGTCTCTCAAAATACCTCCACGTTCTATTCTAGGCTTTCTCAGTGTCAAAGAATATTGATAGAAGATGTCATTTGAGAAAGGCTTCTCTGATTGACGTTTCAAGTTGAATCAGGTGGTCCATGGTGTATTGCTGTCATTTGAACCCATGCTGGGTGGAAGAGAGGAGATTGTTTGATTTCAGGAACCAAACAAGACAAGCATTAACCATCCTCTTTAAGGTCTTACACAGACAGCTCATCAAAGCAATTGGATGGTAGTTTGAAGGAATCTGGGTATCCTTCCCAGACTTAGAGAAAGGTAGAACAATAGCCTGGTGCCAGACATAAGGAAAAAACATTCTCCTGCCAGATCTGACTAAAAACAATTACAAGAATAGCAAGAGAAGCAGAAGATGAATGGCAATGCATTTCATAATGTACATCATCAGGGCCAACCAATATACTGCCAGACCAATGAAGGGCCAGTTTGAGTTCCACTAGTCTAAATGGACAATTATAGTCACAGAGAGAATCAGCTCAAAAGGAAAGAGGTGATCACTCTACCCAAATCTTGATAGCTAAGAAGGTGGAGGAAGAAGCAGAAATGCTACGAACCCAGCAAAAGCTTTCACGTAGAGTATCAGCAACGCTTCAGGTATCAGCTACTTCCTGACCATCAAATAGCAAGATCGAGAGGGGGACAAAATCATATTTCCCACTGGCCTTTTAAATCTTGTCCCATATGACTCTGGAACAGGTGGTAGAGGATATGGTGGTTGTGAGCTTAATCCAAGATTCCTTCTAGCTTTGACATCTTACCCACTGAGCATGTGCATGGGCCTGCTGGAAAGCAATGCTGTGCAAGAGTGTGGGATACCTATGAAAAGTATCCCAGGCCCATTTTTTGAGCCTTCTGTGCCATGTGGCAGGCAGGATTCCACCACGGACAAGGATATCAAGGGAAACATGTTTAGGTTTTACGAATACATTGAGCCTGTATTATACAGTCAGTTACTGCTTACAGATGATGGCAGGATCAAGTTCTGTGAAAGCAATAAAGTTTACTTTATCCAGCTTCCACCAGAGCACGCAGGTCAGGTTGCATCCACCATGGCTAGTCTCTCTCAAAATTATAGGAAAATAATCACTGTCAACCCTCTATGAAAAGTGGGAGAATTGTGAAGGGAGCAAATTGAGAGATCTACAGCAGTAAAGGACTGACTAGGAGCATGAAAATAAGTAGAAAAACCAGTATTGATCAGAGAGAATACGTTCTACAGAGCGACCCCTTCTATCAATATCAGCACTTCCCTAGAGGGGATGATGTCCATTAAAGTCCCCCAGGATTAAAATGGGAGACGACAACTGTTCAATGACAGCATCAAGGTCTGACTAATCATAGGTCTCTCCAGACAACAGGTAGAGAGAACAAACAGTGATGGTATGACCTAAGGAAACACAAATGGCTCCAACCCCCAAGGGTGTATCGAGTGGCAAAGACAGGGTGGGCACATGCTGATCAACCAACAGTGCCACCCCTCCATGCACTCATTCATCACACAGCTTGTCATTCCTGTACAAAGAAAACTGCCAAAAGATGACTGTATTGGCAGGTTTCAGAAAATGTTCCTGTAAGGAGAGACATACAGGATGGTAGAAAGCAATCAGTGTTTTGATGTCTTCCAGATTAGAACATAAACCTTGACAGTTCCATTTTATTAAGGTGGCCATTTTTACTTATATGTAGGTGAATTGGGTGGAGAACCCTTCTGTTTACTACCACGTCTTTTTTCTATACAGTCTTTATTTGAGGGAAGTCTATCGACCTCCATGGATCCTGCCCTCAGTCAATTGGGCAGGTCTTTGCTGTTGGAAGAGGATTCCAGTGACTGAGGATATGAACGAATTATCATTTTGCAGCTTGGAGTGGGAGAAGAAGATGTATCCAAAAAAATGCCTGTACCTGGAATCAAAGTAAGTGGATCTTGGGATTTGCTAGAATGTATGTTAGGGAAAGAGATGGTTGTTGAAGTTTATTCAACTTTTTTAACCATGGAGGTCAAAAGACTTTTCATTTAGTTTGAGAACAATTATTTTAGGATCACTGTAGTAGTGGAACTAAGTGCAGCAGCATACATCCAAGATGAAGAGGTAGACAGCAGCTTTCGAGGGTTTGGAATGTATGGCTGTACTCTGCAATTAAGATAACTTGCCTTGGTGGTGGCAGGTAGACATGGTGATGTAAATGTCAGAATGAGGACATTGGTTAGCATCATAATTCCATCTTTGCAAGTGGAAATATGTCTCATTGCAGAAACTCCTTGGGTGGAGAAACCAGCAAGAATCTCTGACTTGGGGATGTTTTTCAAATACCCCTTCAACAACACCTCCTTGTGATGAATTCAAAGTAGCATGAGGTGTAACCTCAATAGATATATCCCCAATTACCTTTGAATGCAAGAGGAGTTCACTGTGTTGAGATGTGGATGTTTCCACCAATATGTCACCAGATCAAAGCTTCTCTACTAACTTTGGAGAGCCAGCAAGACCCTTCTGAATGAAAAAAGGAGACATCTGCCTTAAAGGTTTGTCTGAAAGAGAATGTAGTGTAAGAAAATGAAGTACAACAGGTGTTACAGGTGTTGAAGATTGCTGCTTAGAATCTTCAAGATGTGGTTGTTTTTCTATGGACTGTTTTTTCACTATTTTATTTAAATTTTTATTTGGAGAATCCATACTAAAAACATAAATATTTCAGTGCCCATTGAACCCACCCACCATGGAGCCCTATGAGGAGACCCACTACAATGCCACACAAGGACACTGCAGCAATGCCACGATTTCATGAGTACTATACCTAAACACCAGCATCAGATACAATGTTCACAACACCTGTTGAGAACATCCAACACTGGTACTTAGTTGACCCTAGCCCAAGTGGAACAGCCGATTGACTTAGGGGAGGCCAACCAAAGGCTGCCCATCTACAGGAATTCAAGGCCAAAGCGGTGTGTTAGGGTTGGACCCCTCAACCACTAGGATACTCTCCTCCCCTTCACTGGTCACCACACACAGTAAACACTTTGGTGGATTGAAGATCCCAGAGGAGGTAAGTTGAAACAACAGAACCTTCCCTGGAAGGCCACCTCATCACATACAGGAATACTCACCACATCTAATATGTTGTATAAAATGTGCAGGTTATGGATTGGATTATATTGAGCAGACTGGGGACCAATTAAAGAACAGAATGACTATCCACAGACAACAGATAAATCACCCATAATTGTGACAAAATCAAACTGAGTAAACATTTAGACCAATGTGCAAAAGAAAAACACCCGAAATTCAGTGTAATACCATTCTATGAGGTTGAAAAAGACTTTGAGCAAACTAGAAAAACTATGGAGAAACATTTTATCCATAAATACAAGCCAGAATTAAATGAAATTCCTCTAAAATAGTGGTATGAATAATTTTATGAAAACTTTACAAATCTCGTGACTCTGATGACGTTCTCATCCACAATCGAATATAGTAACATTCTGTATTTTCCAACCATTTTATAATGCAGTGTGGTCAGTGAAGCATGAAACGCATAACTGCAAATGAACGACCTTAATATTGTCATGTGAGGCTTTAATTTTTATATCAAGTTCGTGATTAGTTCATTTTTGCACACACACACACACAGAAAAAAAATTATATATTTATTTATTTATAGAAATATTAAACATATATATGCAAAAAATAAACATGCGTGCATTGTATACGCACACAAGTTTCAAAATTAATGTCAAATCCGTTTCTTGCTAACATGATACACAGACTGTGGTGTTTAACAACTTTGACAATATAACATCATCCATTTTTAAAAATTGTTTAATCAACACTTCATACTCTGCTAAATGTTTAAAGAGCCATACTAAGTTAACATGTTTTATCTTGCATCTTTACATTTGGTCAATAAAGATAAGTGTAATGACTTCAATGGTCAATTTTCAGTACTATGACTATCAGTGATACTGATAACCATAATTTGGTTGAAATGCCAGTGGCCATGTTTTTCTTATCCTCACTATCACTTCATATATATATCTATCAATTTTCATATTTCATCAAAATGCAGTTGCACTATTTGTTAACATGTTAAACAGCTTCAATGTTGTTTTAATAAATAAAAATGATATTACACGTAAAAAATCTGCTTGGTATTCAGGATTAAATGGACTAAAAGCTATCAACCTGTCAAAGTGCAACACCAGATCACTTCACCTTCTAAAGATGCAATGTGTGCCTTAGTTCAAGATTAATCAGTCAGCTGACTCCATTTATTTTACAGTTTTTGGACATCAGCACTTCTGAGACATATTTTTATAGTTTTCAGGTATCAAGAAAGTCCTGAAAAATATTTTAGTTTCAGGTGTCAAAGAGAGTCGTGAAAGACATTTTTTACAGTTTTCACATGTCAAAGAGAGTCCTGAAAGACATTTTTTACAGTTTTCACATGTCAAAGAGAGGGCTGAAAGACATTTTTTACAGTTTTCACATGTCAAAGAGAGGGCTGAAAGACATTTTTTACAGTTTTCACATGTCAAAGAGAGGGCTGAAAGACATTTTTTACAGTTTTCACATGTCAAAGAGAGTGCTGAAAGACATTTTTTACAGTTTTCAAATGTCAAAGAGAGCCCTGAAAGACATTTTTTACAGTTTTCACATGTCAAAGAGAGTCCTGAAAGACATTTTTTACAGTTTTCAAATGTCAAAGAGAGTGCTGAAAGACATTTTTTACAGTTTTCACATGTCAAAGAGAGTGCTGAAAGACATTTTTTACAGTTTTCACATGTCAAAGAGAGTTTTCAAAGACATTTTACACAGTTTTCACATGTCAAAGAGAGTCCTGAAAGACATTTTTTACAGTTTTCACATGTCAAAGAGAGTCCTGAAAGACATTTTTTACAGTTTTCACATGTCAAAGAGAGTCCTGAAAGACATTTTTTACAGTTTTCAAATGTCAAAGAGAGTCCTGAAAGACATTTTTTACAGTTTTCACATGTCAAAGAGAGTGCTGAAAGACATTTTTTACAGTTTTCACATGTCAAAGAGAGTGCTGAAAGACATTTTTTACAGTTTTCACATGTCAAAGAGAGTTTTCAAAGACATTTTACACAGTTTTCACATGTCAAAGAGAGTACTGAAAGACACTTTTTTCACAGTTTTCAGATGTTAGGCTAGTTTTCGATAACACCTTATTACTCACCCAGTTCTTTTTCCTGTTTTACATACTGCATTCCCAGTAAAAAAATTCCTCCTATACCAAAGGTCACCAAAAGACTTTTCCATGTGATGGGCTAAACAGAAAAATAAAAGCATATAAACTAGAACACAAATAACCATATGAAAAAGAATTCAGAGATGAAACATTTCACACACAATATATGATACAATGATTTTTGTTTGTTTGTTTATTTGGAATTAAGCAAATGCTACACAATGGGCTGTCTGTGCCTGCCCACTACAGGTATCGAAACCCAGTTTCTAATGGTGTAAATCTGCAGACGTACCACTGTGTCACAACAAACCACTTCAGTACAGAAATAAGAATTTTTTACATTATGGAAAACATCTTGGTTTTGCCATTGTCAAAACAAGATTATTATAAAAAGTTGTTGTAAGTACTTTGAATCTTATTTAAATAACTTCCAAATAGTTTAAAACTGTGTTTTATTACTTATAAATTTAATTATTTGTGGATTTTATTTCATATGCAATTATTATTAACTGATTATCAGTAAATCAACATTATTAATACAATATTCAGATATAAAATCTGTAATAAATTACAATATTTTAATAGTAATGTTGATACACTGATACAAAAATTAATATGGATTTAATAAAGAAATTTCAATAAAATTATTAAATTGTTCTATAATAAATACAAAGTGTATAAAATCAGAGAAATTCTATTAAAAATTACTAAACATTTTTAGTTAAAAATAAGTTTATATAAGAACTTGCCACTTTTTGTGGATGTACACCTTAAGCTGCATACAAAAGCACGACAGTCACAGTAAACTATCACTTTACTGATGTCGTATTAATTAGTGCCTCTACCATACTGAGGACAGGAATGTTAACTTTAAGAGGTAAGTTTTATCTTAATTACCCATAAATGATAGTACCTTATTTTTATTATGTATATATTTTTCATTTTTCATATTTTTCTTATTTCAACTTGAGAGAGTAGTCACCTTTTCACAACTTTCTGCAGAGAGTGAAAGGTGATATAGACATAGGATATTGTGGGCTTCAACACCCACATCTTGCTCTTCTAATTTTCTTATGCGAGACTAGCAAACTGGAAATTAAAACTGATAGATGGTGTATCCCCACCACAATGTGGGTCCTACTTCCATTGTCACCTCCATAACTTAGGATACATTTTGTAATCCAACATTGTAGCTTGTATCCTAGGATCCAGTTTTTTAAAAAAAATGTGCAGTGTATTTTAAAACTTTTATTAAACAATTAAAATAATTTCATGTTAATGTGCTTTAGTTTATGTCTTGAATATTTTATAGCTATAATATAATTAATCAGAAGTTAGGATGTTTTTAATGCAGTCCTTCCTCATGATTTGGTTTATTCATTTCACTTCATTTAGATATAAATTATTTAATTTCACTACATGTATATATATTTATATAATCAGAAAACTTTTCTCATGCAGTACTTCCTAGAAAAAAAAAACTTTTTTTTGAAACTGTTCACGACTGTTTTTACAATTAGGTATTAATACTATGTTTTGTACTTGTTTGCACAAAGAGCCACCCATAGAGTAGCATTTCTGCTGGTAAGTATAATTTAGATGTGATGAACTTCTACAGTTACAAAAGAAAAGGATTTTGATGTAGTGGTTGATTAGTCTCTTACGACATCCAAGCAGTGTACGGTTACTAGTGGTAGAATAAATAAGAATTTGTGTTGTAACTACAGAAATATATAAAAAAAGTCTACAGAAGTTATAATATTATTGTACAGGTCATTGGTTAGAACACATTTTGAATATTTTGTTCAATCTTGGATTCCTTACTTTAGAAAAGACACTGAATTATTGGAAAGGGTACAGAGAAAGGTTACTACAATTGTGCCTGGGAAGGTAGGGATGTCATATCAGGAGAGGCTGAAATCTCTCAGATTATTTTTTTGTGACAAAATAAGAGTTGGAGGGGGGACTTATTTAGGTGTTAAGATTGACAACAGAACTGACATTTCAACTGCATCTTTTTTAGATATCCATCACACACAATCTATATAAGTAACTGAGACACAACACAAAGAACAGAATCTCACTTTTGATGTACATTCCACCACAGACACAATTCAAGCCAAGTTTTAGTCCATAATTCACTATTTTAGAGTAAACATTTTCCATCAGTTCCCTTCTTGTTGTGCTCAGTTTAATAAAAATAACTTCAATTTTTACCATTGTAGTTACTCTTTCAAACTAAACCAATGATCTGGCATGGTTAATTTTTTCATGTTATGTATTTAACATAACATTAAATTTCAAATTGTCTCTCACCTGATGAAGAGTTTATAAATTAGCCACATAAACTGCATTCAATAAATACATAATGGAGTTCACCCAAAAGTTTATTTAATGGTGTTACAGTCTTTCTTACTACACATCTTTATAAATGAAAATTAAATTCCAAATAAATATCAATCTGGAACTACATGACAGACATTGAGGGTATTTCTTGTATTTACTTATAATTTGTAAGAATGTATTTATGGTGAAGCCATGAAAACTTCTGTGAATTATATTACATTTACAATGTACCTTTTAAAGAAATCGATATTACTTCATGAGAAGATTAAAACTAGTAAATATTGTACTGCTTACACATCAAGTGTCTCTAAGGACAGAAAGAAAGATACAAAGATAGTGTTAACAAAATACTATCTAACACACATGTTCAACATAAAGATGGAAGCTGATAAAGTACTACATAACACACACGTTCAATATGAAGATGAAAGCTAATAAAGTACTACGTAAACACATAAGTTCAACATGAAGATGGAAGCTAATAAAATACTATCTAACACATACATCCAAGACAAAGATGGAAGCTAATAAAATACTATCTAACACACACATCCAAGATAAAGATGGAAGCTAATAAAATAATCTAACACATACATCCAAGATAAAGATGGAAGCTAATAAAGTACTACATAAACACACATTCAATATTAAGATTAAAGCTAACAACAAATTACCACATATACAAAGTACAAAACTATAGCTATTTGGTAAGTGATTTTACATGAATCAATGTGCCCACCTTGTTACTGTATTGATAGATATATACTATACAAACTAGTTCCTCCCTTTTATCCAAATGCAGCTCTATAAAAGATGTTAATTCAGTCAAACCTCTATCTGAGGAAAAATCTTTATTCCTACAAGTTTTGACAAGTAAAATATTAACAACATTTCATGTACTTTAATACAGATATTTATGTAAATAAATGGCTTTTCAAAAATACTCTAATTTTAATTTTCCATGTATAATATAACATACATACAAACATGTACCTTAGCTTGAAGAGATATTACAACAGAAACTCATCACGTACGTAAGATAATTACACATAAGCAAATAGATCAAATTAGAGCCTCACTCCTTTTCCTTTCCCTGTTGACTTCTTTCCTTTTCGTAGATCACTTCCAGTACTGAGTCTCCTACAAGAATTCCCTAGTTCTCTCACCTTACTCCACTGACCCCAAGTAGAACACAATGAAGTACTCCATCGATATGTTCCACAAATTACCTATTAGAGAGAGAAGCAATGAGAACAAAAATGTATTGAACACTTTAACTTCTGAACATAGTAAAATACACTTGTCTTACTTTTGTATTAGTGAAACTAGAAGTGTTTCATGAATGTGATATAAAGTTGTTTAAAAGTAACAGTAAAGAAACTCAAGTTTATTGACTAAGGTTCGAAGAGAGTACAAGTTGGTATTTTTGTACACTAATGGACTGATGTGGTTAAATGTTGTTGACTTGAATATTAGTTACATCATGATTGAAGGTTCTCAACCTATAAGTGGTAAACCAAAACAAGGTTGTCACAGTGTCACAAACTTTGAAAACGCATAACAGCTTACACACTTTTGAGCATTTGTTTGCTAAGTAAACTAGGTTTTAACACTAAAGCTAATTAAAGTCAAAACTGCCCATCAATGTTTACAAATGGCAAAACAAAATGAGAAACACTAGCTGATGCCTAGACTTGTTATTGTATTCAGGCAGAAAAAAAATATATTAAAACACAGAACATATAAAGATGTTTAGAAATAAATCATGTACTTTAATTTAAAATACAGAACACATAAAAGATATGCTACAGATACAACATACACATCAAGTTAACATGGAGAACAAAGATACGTTAACAATAAATCATGTACTTTAGGTTAAAATACAGAACACATAAAAGATATGCTACAGATACAACATACACATCAAGTTAACATGGAGAACAAAAAGATACGTTAACAATAAATCATGTACTTTAGGTTAAAATACAGAACACAAAAGATATGGTACAGATACAACATGTACATCAAGTTAACATGGAGAACAAAAATATACGTTAACAATACATCATGTACTTTAGGTTAAAATACAGAACACATAAAAGATATGCTACAGATACAACACCTACCTGCAATTCAACTAAAGAATACGTGCTCATGTTTATTTACAGAATGTCATGTTTCTCACATTTAACACATATTAAAATTCACAATAAATGTTTCTCACAAGTCAGTAACTCAACATAAATACACACAAGATGACAAAAAGATATTAAAAACCTGAGTTAAATCATATGGTTGTTTTAAAGGCCAGGCTTAATAGTTTAATTGTAACTAACTGTCCTTTCAACACTGAATCATATACAATGTAAATGAATTTCAATTTTATTTTTTTATTTAACTTCTTTTTAGAACTTTTCTTACATTTTAATTTTATTATTTTGGTTTAACTCATGGAACAATACTTTTGTTTTTTATACTTAACTTTGAGGTTTTATTTAAATATCACAAAGAACCACACCCTTACAGAAAAGGCTTCACTTCCATTTAAAAAAAAACACAATAAAATTAGATATAGTAATTTTTGTAAAAAGAAGTAAAAATAAGTGAATTTAGTTATAAAGACACTATTGTGTTGAACAACAAATTTTATCTGTTGGCTTTTGTTAATGAGGAACTATTAAAGGGAAGCACGTGAATTATTAAGTGGTGATGCCATACATGGATAAAATAAGAAGACATTACACTACTCAGGTACTGATAGAGTAGGAAGGATGTAGTTTTTATAGTGCATAGGGGCTGATGATGTAGGGAAAGGTAGGTCAGAGGAGCTAATTGATAAATTACAAGTGGTTGATAAAGGCATTTAAAGATAAAGACCATAACTTAATTTTATTATAAATACTGTCCAGAATTAACTGTATGCTAAGTTTATATTGGTATGTAAGGATGAGCAGTAGGCTGGTTGGACTTGTAAGATCCATTTACTAAAAGAAAGGAGCTTTCTGGAATGGATGGTTTGTATTTATACAGGGTACAGGATGGCTTGTTTTGCTAAAGCTATTAACTTAGATTTAAGGGAAGTTTTAGACTAGGACTAAACAACAGTGAGGGCCAGGAAAAACTAAATGTAAAAAGAATAAGAGACAGAAGAGTTTAACATAAGAAATCAGTATCAAAGTAGTTATATAAAGATAGGCTTAACTGTTACTATTATAATGATACATGAAATATTCAAGGTATTCTTATTATATCAAAATCCCACATCCCTACCAGTTTCCTAAAGTTGTCTATTATAATGATACATGAAATAAAATAGACAACTTTAGGGAACTGGTAGGGATGTGGGATTTTGATATAATAAGAATACCTTGAAACACAGTTAAATGTAGATGATTTTGATGACAGAAATGTCTTTGAAATACATGGAAATATTTAATATGGATAGAGTAGAGTACAAGTTACTTTACATGCACAATGTGAGTTACATCTTGTTGAAGATGAGGATGTCAAAGATAACAGCAAGGACATTGAATCCTAAAAGGCTTTTAGTGGGAATCTGTTACAGACCACCAGATGATACTGATGAAATTAGTGAGAAACTTTATAATTAAATTAAGATTTCAGTTGTAAACGAAATAAAAATTATTGTTGATTTTAATTTCAGACATTTAGATTGGGAAACTCTTAAGAGTCAAACCATGATAGTAAAAAGGTTTTTTTGAAACATTTTAAGATAGGTTTCCTCACCACTTATTCAAATAACCTTCTAAAAACAAGGTTATTTTATATTTATTGTTAACTACAAATGATCCAGAGAGTAGAAAGTGAGAAACATGTGGATGTAATTCATCATTACTGTCAAGTTTGATGATCTGATACACATGGAGATAAGGAATAGTGATACTTTGGTTACAAATTTCAAAAAAGAAAATTTGAAGATATATCACCAGAGTAATCTGTCGTGATTTGGACAGCTGTATTATCTGAAAACACTGATTGCATGTGAAAACAGTTTAAAGATAAATTTTAAATATTCAAAGTAAATATATTTGTTATAGAAAAAAATGGTGAATGTTAGTAAATAACCAGTTTGGATCACTCGGAGTTTATGAAATAACATTAAAGAAAAGCATCATAAACTTAAAAAACATTATATTGACTGATATGACAGAAGATTAGGAATATTGTAGATTTAAAAAAACTGATAAAACATGAAATTATGACATCAAGAAGGATGTATGAAAAAAGGTTGGCTGATAATTTAAAAAATAACAGTAAGGGTTTTTTTTTACAAACTTTAAAATGGAGGTAGGACCCTTGAGGTATGATAAAGAAAGGTTAGTACATGATGATTATGTGATGGCTGGGTTATTAAATTTTACTTTTTCTAAGATTTGAGCACTATTATATATCTGAAACAGGATAAACAGAAATGAGATCAAACAAGAACATGAGTTCTGAGCTGGTTAATGTTTTACTTGTTTTGAAGTAAAATGCTACACAATGGGCTGTCTATGCTTTGCCCACGACAGGTATTAAAACTTGGTTTCTAGGGTTGCAAGTCTGCAGATGTGCTGCTGTGCCACTGTGGTTTTCCAGCAGGTTAAAAAAAATTGGAAAGTTTAAAAAAATAAGTTTCAGGTCAAATAACATTTCCCCAAGGGTTTTGAAGAGTGGGCAGGTAAGACTACTGAGAGTTAGCTAATACAACTCTTTTCAAGGAAAATTATAAAAATTGTCCCAGTAATTACAAATCCATTAGTTCTACGTAAGTCATGAAAAAAGTTTAGGAAAGTCTGTTTAAAGATGCTTTACCAAAGTTTAGAACTTCTTGGATATTCAATATGGTTTTACTAACAGAAAATATTGTTTTAAAACTACTTTCATATTCTTTGTACATTTGGTGTATCTGTATTTTCAGAAAGCAACTGACAAATGGCACATAAAAAACTTATAAAAAAAATTATATCTACAGGTGTGTAGGATAAGTTAAGTAATTGACACATAAAAATTACATAAAACTATGTGAGAATACATATTAACATAACAAAATAGTTAAACATTGAGTTAACATTAAAACAACTCAAGAGAGTTCAGAAATTCCAAAAGTACCTTAAACACCTTGTACAGCCATTTGTTTAATTATAATTAACAACAAAAGGTTATACATGTAAACTTACAAAGTCATTTCTACAAATAATAAATATAATCCCAATAGAAATCTAAAGTTATAAATCAATAGATGTTCTTAAAATACTATCACTAAGTAATCCTGATCAAATATCCAAATGAAATTCAGTTTAAGCAGAATATACATAATTATACATCCAGATGAAGGATTAAACAACATTAGGGCTATCTGCCGAGTCCACACAGGTGAATCAAACCTGTGATTTAAACATTGTAATACAATTAAGGATTAAACAATATTTGGATATGTCTGGATTAAACAGGACCAGTATATTTCTGGATTAACAGATAAGCCAGTTAACCCTGTGTGACCAGGTACAGGTCAAAGTGTATATGTCATGACCTTTTACCAAGTGCCATTCAACATGTTGTTACGATGTAAGAGCTACAAATATTTATTTTAATCTACATTGATGATTTAGTGAAATACCACAATAGAGAGAGAATAAACACCAGATACAATACATATAAACTGTACATATGTATTTTAGAAGTTACACAACTTCAATACACAAATTGTACTATGAACAAAAATAGTATTAGTGATGACATGAACATGAGCCTGACTTAGTAACATCTGGATACGATAGATACTGCCTATTCACAGACATATCTTAAAAACAAGACATATCTGTGGATCATGTTTGTTGTAACACATCTGATTTCTTTATGAAAAGCTTACCACATTTTGTGTAGATGTACAAAATAAAGTTCGAATAACAGTTAACAGTCCGTCAACAACAGGTCAAGCTAGTGCACATTTCATTAAGTGGATTGTAAGGCTGTACTTGGATAAAAGTTAAATTACTTTAATACTGTTCAAAGTAAGTTTACTTAGAAGAAATTGTTTTATGTTCATGGCAAGAACTTTGTTAGAAACAGTTTAATATAATTTAGGTGGAGAAGAAGGAACTTATTTTGCCTTTAAGACAAGAGAATAAGTATAGACTGGTTAAAGTATGTTAGGCAAAGAAGTCAGTCAACAGAATTGCTTTATCATCAATACTTATTCTGATATTAAGGAAATGTGGCTTGTTCTTTATTTTCATGTTAATAAGATGAATAAAAACTGGTGTTTTATACAAATAAAGAGAACAGTAAACTGTATACAGAGAAATATGTCTTTATCACACAATTATCTGTATTACATCAAAGATATACCAGTGACCAACCAGCTCTGCAGAGCCCTTTTGAAATAATTACATGAAAATACACCATTTTAATTATACATGTACACATGCCAATAACACTGGAAAAACTGTAATAAAACAATGTAAAAATTATGGCTTTTATATGAATGTATCATATTAAAGTGAAAATGTCTGCAGTCATAGCATTGAAGATATTCTGTTTATAAAGCAAAATTAAGATTCAATAAGCTGGTTACCAACATGATAGTCACCACTAAAAACTGTGATTCATATCATCATCCACACCGAACTTTTAATAAAATATACCATCCAACATTCACCATTTTGTTTTGTTTTACCTCTAGTGTTATAATAATATATATAATATTGGAAACTATAAACCAACCTTCACAGTTCTGATCTCCTATTTCCTCCTTTCAATTTCAAACAGGTATAACTAAACTTGTACAATTTTTCAATTATTTATAAGCGCGCATATTTATAAGAATGTTGTATTTTCCACACAAACATATATAAATATATATAAAACAGTTCACGAGTGGCTTTATCCTTACCTTCGGCTTTCGAAGCAAAGACACAGCTGCAGGTAATGGTATAGGTAAAACTATTCTATTTATCATGAATTTAGGCCTATTAGTATTACTGCAAATTGTGTAATAACTCTTACTAAATACATAACTGGGACTAATTGTTTTTAGAATGACCCTGGAGTTGTAATATGTTTCCTGTGTTCTTATAACTGAACTTGTAAGAATCCTGTGCAGTATTCCAAACCAAGGCTTACAAAAAAGTTCAGATCCGTATAGCATCATACTCTTCTTTCATAACACGGAACACGTTTTCTTCATATCAAAATAATCCATAAAATAATAAAACAAAACTTGCATAGTTTTTACACTATGTAAGGAAGTGATCATTTATTTGTAAATCAGTACTCTGGAATAAATGACAAAAAAAGTATTTTACATCGTTTTAAAATCTGACTAATTTAAATAAGTGTACAATTTGAGTACTTGTTTCGTTAGACCTAGAGGTAGGAGTGGCTTGTTACGCAATTGATATGTGGATCTAAATGTTCCAACGTTATTAACATCATCAATTTTAATTGTTTAGCCACTTCAGTAGTATTTAACTGTCACTCTTATAACGCACCCACGATCCAATGAGCGATGTTGCAGCAGTTACTGAACCAGGTGTAAACTATAGACCCTTGTTTCACAGCCCGGCAAAAATGAGGTACAACAAAGAATAATTTGATGAACGTTTCATCAGAACAACTTCTTTTTTTGAAGAGAAGAGCCATTCTGTCTGAAGTAATTTTCATATTTTTAAGCAAACATTGTTGCTAGTTCATATCCATATACAATCTGTTGTTTTTTTAACAATTTTAATAATTGTTAGGAATTCATATTAATTCTTTAAGCAGTAGTTTTGTTTCAGTAAGTTTTATAAACACATAATTATTTTAATATCAGTTTTAATAAATATATTACAATTTTTGTTGTTTTTTTACTGTTCACCAAGTCCTCCGCTAGTGCAGCGGTAGGTCCACGGATTTAAAACGCTAAAATCAGGGATTCGATTACCTCGGTGGACACAGCAGATAACTCGATGTGGCTTTATTAAAAAAAAAAACAGCAACACACACACTCACACTGTTCACTAAAGGTGAAAATGTAATCTGTGACACAGAAACCTACTGCATTCTTCAATTACCCTTTAGTGGAAAGCAGTCTGTCTTCGGACTTAAAACTCTGAAATCGTTTTTCCATACCTCTGGTATGGTGGACACAGAACACAGATGGCCCACGATGTAGCTTTTTGCTTAATTACGAAAATCAAACAATGCATTCATTGATTCACTACAATAAGGAATGTATATAAGTATTTTGTTATTAAGGCGTATGTGTGTGCGCTTGTGTTTTTTTCTTATAGCAAAGCCACTTCTGGCTATCTGCTGAGTCTACCGGTTCTTAAGGCCAAGCTGTCAATGTTATTTGTCGCTTTGGTAATTTAGATATAACATCCGCTTGTATCTTTTCTTAATATTCTAATATTTATTCTGCGTTTGTTCCTTCTTCGATTGATTGATTTGTTCTAAAGCTGCCTTTGTTGTTCTGGGCATAAATAATACGTCTTGCCAATTGGAGATATTTTGGTTGAATATGATATGTTTTGAAAGAATGTCGACAACATTTTCCATCAATAACTGTTCAGACGATATCTAAAGGTTACAGCTCCACCTATAATGTAATGAGAAATGTAATGTCATCGGTAAATACCAGTTTTCTTGCATTTTAAGAAACATTACCTTTGGTCAAACTGATCTGGACTATCAAATTGTGTAAGAAACCTGGCTTAGACAGGAAGAGAGGAGAAATTAACCAGAAAGGAAATACCTAGTGAATGTGATTGTCCTGTGTGAGTAACAACAAGCATATACACACACACCGTGTAATAACAATAACTGTACATTTTGAAATTCGTTATACGTTATTTCGTTTTACGTGAAGTCAGTTAATAATAAATTTAATTTAACTTCATAATTGATATCTTAACTAAGGCAGTTCCCATCTGTCACATCAGATTAAAAGGAATTATTATTTAGAATACTTATGAAAAGTATGTCATAATGTGGAAAGAGATTTTTTGCCATCTATGTAAACACTGGTCTTAATATATCGGTGAACAGTCTTCTATTCTACTACCCCTTGAGGTGGATTCTTGTACGTGGCAAGGGGACCTCCAAGAGAAGGTTCTGTAATTTCAGTTTACCTCTTCTGTGATTTAAACATTCACCCATGTGTTTGCTGTGCGTGGTGACCTGTGAAGGGTAGAAGAGGATATTGATGGTTGAGGAGTCCAACCCCAACACATCACTTTGGTCTTGAATTTGTGTAGACAGGTGGCCTTGGGCTAGGGCTAATCAAGTACCAGTGTTGGACATTCTTAACAAGTGTCGTGGACATTGTGTCTGATACTAGTGTTTAGGTATATTGCTTACGAAACTCTGGTGTTGCTGCAATGCTCTTAGTTTATTACGGACACCCCATTCGTAAACAAAAAAATAAAAAAACAGATTATCTGAAAACGACCATGTATGGACGACTCTGTTATATATTTACCACCAAAATTAAGCTCAACACTTCGATTTCTCATTCTGCATTTATTGTCTGAGAAATCTTTAGGACAGATTCCGCTTTTTCATTCAAAAGGAATTAGAGGGGTTTCCTACTGCACGTAGGAGATATCTTGGTGGAAACATCTTCACCACAATACACCAAACTCCTTCTGAATTTGAAGAGCATTGGCGATATATCCATTGAGGTTACTCCCCATGCTACCCTGAATTTCTCAAGAACAGTTATTGTTGAGAGGAACTTGATGAACGTTCCCGAGTCAGAGATCCTCGCTGGTTTTTCCAGCCAGGGCGTTTCTGTGGTGCTCCAAATCTCCACTTACAAAGACAAAATTATGATTACTACTAATGTTCTGGTTTTGACGTTTACATCACCATGTCCACCTGTACAGTCAAGGCAGGTTATTTAAGCTGTATTGTACAGCTATACATTCCCAACCCTCTCAGATGTTTCCATTCTCAGCAGTTCAGTCACTCGAAGACATCATGTCCTGATTCTTTAACTTGTACTCGTTGTGGTGGCAAAAACCACGACGCAACGAGTGCAAACTGGGACCACATTGTGTTAACTGTGATAGTTCACACTTCTCTTACCCTAGTTCTTGCTCTAAGTGGCTGAAGGAAAAAGAGGTGCAATGCTTGAAGACCATGAGGCTACGAAGAGGCTCGGAAGTTATTATCCCCACTCCATCTCATGCTTATGTTGATGGACTTCATTCATCCACTGCGACAATGGGAGTGCATCCAACAGAGTCGTTTGAAAACATCTGGAGAGTCTTTTTCTCTTCATGGTTAAAAGAGTTGGCAAGTCTACATTTACTCCATCTCTGTCCCTGCCACTCGTTTTGGTGGCTGTCTGGGTCCACTTCCTTTAGTTTGGGGTCAAACAATTCCTCGGGCCCATCTTCTTATCCAGCCTCTAAATGCAAAACGATTATTCATTTACACCCCAGTTGCTGGAATCTTCGTTTACAGACTTGACCAAGGCAGAATCCCTCCATCCAATAAAGAAAAAAACGAGATCAAAAACAGAAAGGCTTCCCGCCCTATTCTTCTCCACATAAATAAAAATTTCCACTATAATACAGTGGAACTGCCGGTGCTTTTGTTTAAATATAGATGACATTAAGGATTTGATTGATTCTTATCATCCTGTGTGTGTCTCTCTTTACAAGAAACGTTTCTGAAACATGCTCATGCAGTCACCTTTCAGCAGTTTTCTTTGTATAGAAATGACAGGTTGTGTGATAGACGAGTGTATGGAGTGGTGGCACTGCTTGTTGATCAGCATGTGCCTGCCCTGTCTTTGCTGTCTAATACACCATTGGAGGCCGTAGCCATCCATGTTTCCTTGGTTTTTACCATTGCTGGTTCTTATACTTATTTTCATGCACCCAGGCAGTCTTTTACTGTTATTAATCTCTCTATCTGCTCCCCTTCACTTTCCTCTTACTTTTCTTGGAGGGTTGACAGTAACCCCACGAGACAGTGATAATTTTTCTATCATTTTAAGAGACAGTGGTTGTTCAATGCTACCCGACCTGCATGCCTCGATGGAATTTGGATCAGGCCAACTGGCCCTCTTTCACTGCTCCCTTGGAACTTGATTCTGCCATCGTCGGAAAGCCGTCCATAGACGACTACACAGCAGCAGTAACTGACTGTGTTGTCCAGGCAGTTGCTCAGTGTATTCCTAAAACTTAGATACGTTTCCACGGTATCCTCGTCTGTGGTGAAATCCCGCTTGACACATGGAACAGAAAGCTCAAAAACGGGCCTGGGATACATTTCGTAAGTATGCTACACTTTTAGACTGCATTTCTTCTCAGTGGGCATGTGCACAATTTTAGCTTAAATGGTTTTCAAAGTAAATCCAGAACTCGAATGCTTTCGAAAAGTTCACTGTTCTTCTCTTTGAAAACCACTACAACTTTTGTACGTGATCCTGTGTGCTAACAACTTCATCAGAATCTAAAGCTTCACGATTATTCAGGTTTCTGTGTGCCCGTACCGACGTCTACTGTTAAGAATTGAAACCACTTAAAGTATAATTATTCTGAGCTTAGATAAGTCGGAAAGCGTTTTTCATTTAACAATCCTTAACCACGATTTGTCTAGAAAAGCAAATATGTTTTATAATTTTTTTATCAGTGTGAGAGGATTCATTTTAATTTAATGTGCATTACAGAGTATTATTATGTCCCGTTATATTGTGGTATTCACATTATGTTTAAATTCAATTTAAACGGTGTTGTTATATTCTGTTTTACAGAAAACATTATTGAAACTTCTATTAATAATTATTCTATTTGATCGTGATTTGTGTTACTAATAACAGTTGCAATTCAATTGTTCAGTCTTGTTCATTTCACAATAGTCATTGCTCATGACGCACGTAACACCTAGACTTCTTCACTATCTATTAGATACCAATCAAATCTAATGAGTCCTGGTGTTGGTCAAAGCGCTTCGTCGACATTGTATATATCAGATTTTGTGTGGTTAAATACTTTAACATACAATGCCTTGCAAAATGTTTCACCTGTATCAAAAATGTCATATTTTGATGAAATACAAATAGTATGAATATTTTTTAACGAATTTGTGTTTGTTCGAAACTCTAACGATTAAACTTAACAGTATTATGTGTGAATGTCAACAAAATCTGCAAATAAAATATATGATTTGAAAGTTGCCGATTGTATAAATATTCAGCCTCTTAAGTCAGTACTTGGTGAAAGTACCTTTGGCAGCAGTTATTGATGTGAGTCTTTTTGGATAGGTCTCTATCAACTTCGTATAATGGGATGATGTGATTACCCACCCTCCTTTCTGACAAAACTATTCAAATTCTGACAAGCTCATGGAGGATCTTAATGAACTGTAATCTCCAAGTCTCGCTATAAATATTACATTCAAGTCAGAACTATGACTAGGCCCATTCACTTTCTTCTTGTGAATCCACTCCAACGTGGCTTTAGTATTTTGCTTCAGATCATTGTCCTATTGAAATATTAATTTTTGACCCAGTTTTTGATTCTTAGCTGACTCAAGCACCTCTTCCTCTATGATTCGCCTATACTTTGCACCACTTTAACATTTTCAATGACTTAGAAATATGATATTTTATAGCCCGGGCACTTTCAATGATAATTTTTTTTTTTCGTGTGTAAATTAGCTTATTCCTGAAGAATAAAGGTCCACCTTTAGATAGGGTTATAGGGTATCGTATTTTTCAGTTAAATTATTTTCTTGAACCTACGTGTTTTTTTCTAACTTAATGTATATTCTCAGTAACTTGATAACTAATTCACCACTGTAGCAAACTAACAACTTAACCGATGGTCTCAACAGTTTACATTCGCCGAGCCAAAGCTGGATTAAGGGTTTTTATTGGTCCAAGGATTTTCAACTTATAGAGGCTTACTCGAGACAGAACCTCTACGTACAATACATTTATAGTCATAGCTTGGGACTCCCTAATTACTATGAAGCCTTGGGCTTCAGCCCGGTTAGCCCATGCCTTAATCCAGGGATGCGCCTAACTAACCTTTCTGTTCATTCGAATAATTTCCAAAATTATAAGATCACGAACGTCAAGCCGCACACTCGTCTTGTGACAAAGGCACACCCTCTGGCGAAACAACAATGCATACGCCTAAATTTAAAATGTTGTAACCGATAAGAACAGGCTATGGTTCTAGAACTCTGTTTACCAGCCTGTGTCCTCATCATTATATTATTATTTTGTGCACCCCAAAAAAACTGGGAACTATTTAAAAGAGTACAAGGTAGAAATTTTTAAAAAGTGTTTGTGTGTTTTTCTTATAGCAAAGCCACATAGGGCTATCTGCTCAGCCCACCGAGGGAAATCGAACCCCCCCCCCCGATTTAAAAAGTCGCAATAAATTATGTTCTAATACTGTTTTACTAAAGAAATCCTCTGGTCTAGTGCAATGTAAAAAGTTAGGGACTAGAGATATAAGACAAGAATCTTAAACGGGAACAAATTAATTCGGGGATCCTTGTTTGTTTGTTTGGGAATTTCGCACAAAGCTACTCGAGGGCTATTTGTGCTAGCCGTCCCTAATTTAGCAGTGTAAGACTAGAGGGAAGGCAGCTAGTCATCACCACCCACCGCCAACTCTTGGGCTACTCTTTTACCAACGAATAGTGGGATTGACCGTCACATTATACACCCCCACGGCTGGGAGGGCGAGCATGTTTAGCGCGACGCGGGTGCGAACCCGCGACCCTCGGATTACGAGTCGCACGCCTTACGCGCTAGGCCATGCCGGGCCGATCGGGGATCCTAAAATGTTAAAATACTCTCATTCAACTGATGTGAACTTTTCTAGTTCAAATCTTTAAAGTTAAATGTCTTCATATGTTTAGTAAAAGAAGGTAATTAATATATTATTTTCATGTATCTATTTCAATGGCCAACAATAATTTTCTTAATACCTCATGACTGATGTTTCTCCTTAATCCGAAGAAGATAAAAACAATTGTGCTTTCCGATAGTTTAAAAAAGACAATACAAAGAGCTGAAAATCCTCGTATGTATTCAAGTTCAATGACTTTGATCAGTATAACCTGATACGGTGATTTCCAAGGTGAGAATAAGTTGATAAAAATTATGTTGAATTAATTTAAATTACAGAATTACTTTATACTTCAAAATAACAATAAGAATCTTGCACAATAAATTGCCAATTATCTCATTATAGTACACTTAAGTTGATAAGAAAAAAGCCACATTATATTAGAAACACAATTTAAGAGAAAAAGCACTTCACAGGTATCGTTAAAGACCATTAGTAATTATTTTTTGAAATTCATAAATCACATTTTTAGTCATGTTTATAGGTTGGAGGCCTCAAGCTTTTGTATTCGCACCAGGAAAGCCTCAGACTCAAATGAGAAAAACAAAAACCAGCAGCTACACCTTAGAGCATACTTTTAACTTTTGTAGCTAGAAATAAAACAAAGGAACAAATAAATTATTTTAAGTCTAAACAGTTCATCTAGAGTAAACAATGGGAGTTAGGGGTTCGAATGGTTCTATCAAACCCTTTCACAAACCAGTTCTGAATTAAAATCACGCGTTTCATAGCAGTCTAAAAGGGTTTTACTCAAAGCTTATTCTATTTTACATAACCTTCTTGTTTGAAGAAGAAAAACACAAGTTTTGTCACTGTGTATAATCATATATGCTATTATTAATCTTCTACACGGTACCAATGTTTAAAGGCATGTGGTAGAAAGTTTTATATCTGCCACTAATTTATTAATTTCCGTCTTCAACTCGATAAACTTTCTCCCATCCTTCCATCAATCCTTGTCGAGGTCTGAAAGTAGACTAGCAATCGTGGTATTTTGTTCACGACATGTCACACATATATTTCACGAATGTAATGTTGTAAGGGTTCCATCATATTTAAATGTTGCATAAGACGTGAACATTACCAAAGCTGGCTTTATATACATGTAGACTTAGATAAAATTTTAAAAATAATCACCAAAATGGTAAAATTAAAATATTTATATTTCCATACAGTTAATATATACCGTTTCGGGTTAGTGCCTTTTTCAGGTAAGTCTTTCCTCCCAGTGGCACAGTCGAACGTCTATGGACTTATACTGCTAGAAACCGGGTTTCGATACCCGTGGTGGGCAGAGCTTTGTGTAGAATATCAAAACAGACAAATAAAAAGCACTTCTTTTATTATTTTGACCTTGCGTATCATTTATTTTCCAGCTTGCTACATATAGGTGTGAACAGGTAAAAAAAAACCCTAAAGATTTGTTTGTTTCTGAATTTCACGCAAAACTACACGAGGGCTAGCTGTCCTTAATGTAACAATGTAAGACTAGAGAAAAGGCAGCTAGTCATCACTACCCACCGCCAGCTCTTGGGCTACTCTTTTACCAACTAATAGTGGGATTGAAAGGACGAGTGACGGGCATTCGAACCCGTGACCCTCAGATTACGAGTTAAGCGCCATAACCTCCTGGCCGTGCCAGATCATAGTGTGTAATGGCGAATGTTCGTAATGATAATAAATTAAATTATTGAACGAATTGAAAGCGACTGTGATTCATCTTGCGGTGGTAGTGGGAAACTCACTATTTCAGTGCATTAGGGAATTTTATGTTACGATGTGTTTCATCTCCATTTTTTACGTGTGAAATTAATAGTAAAATTTGGAAGTAAGTTGGATGTTCAAATCATGTGCTACCATGTTCTTGGCATTTTAAAATTCAATGTTTATCAAACAAAAATTCTAACAAAGTTTATTATTTGTAAGAAAATAGCAGGCCTATTATTTCCTGCCTCTTTTTATCACCATCAGTTTTTGTTAACTGAAGGTCGTTCCACTCGTATCGCTTTAACGCACGGTTTTAAATTTAACATTGTTTCTACAACTGCAGCAGTATTTCAAAAGGTGATATCATTATATTTAACAAGGCATCTAAAAATTTGTAAGTTCTGTTTTAATCCTGTTAAATACAGAATTGTAACGAATGTGGGTTCAGCTACGAACACAGGCAGAACAACACAACGAGGCCTTTTGAAACTGAAAGAGCGATTAGGAATCACATTTTACTTCCACAGTCAGAGGCAGATGAGCAGTAAGTTAGAAACAGCTTAGCTAATCACACATATTGTGGGAAAAACGTATTTCTAGAATGGAATAGGATTCTTATATTAACTATGATGTAAATTGTTTATAACGTAGAATGGATGAATTAAAAGAAAGTCAGTAAAATGAAATAACTTTTTCGGTTTTTATGATCCTTGATTGTACAGATGTGATAGGAGAGAATTATTTTTAAATGTATTTCTTTCACTCATATCAGAGAAGGAGGGTTAAACGCAAAATTATTTTGACCAAAGCTTGTAGTACAAATAGCTAATGAACACACCTATCTGTTAATAGAAAAGTTTAGGAAAACCGCAAGGACTGTTAGCATCATGGAGGGAACATATCTCATCAAAAGATATCTTAACAAAGACATAAAGATTTTTGTTTTAAGATGAATCTCGCATATAATTGAATTTTGTGATGGTTTATATAGATTTATATTACCTCATTAGTTTTGTATATTCTTATAGTTCCCAATTTGAAACGTAAACTTAGGACTATGGTATGGATTATGCAAAATCTGTTGTAGGCCTTTTTCTCTATAACCATTCATAATTATAGAAAGAAAAAGTTATTTCTAACTATTGATTAAATATTCAAGTACATTTGGCAGCATGCATCACCTAATTCAACAAACTATTTCACACGTTTGTTAATAGTCATTCTGCCAAAATGAGCTAAGCTTTAATTAAACAGGTTTATTTTCCTAACAAGGTTATTGATACATGGAATGAACTGTTGTCACCAGAAGTGTAGGCCAGCCCTTTTACAAGAGTTTTAAGAGGGAAATTAATAAATTTTATGGAAAATATTTTGCATCTCTTATGGGTGAATGTGAAAGGACAGCCTATATGTTATACCATATTTGTGTCTCTAGTGCCTGGTTGTTTGTATTACGTCATGATTTGTCTGTAGTCCATGTGTATGTCTCTGGTGTGTTGTTCTAAATATGCCATTTATCTGAACCATATTTTAACATTGTCCATATGCCATGCATCTGAACCATGTTTTCTGTGGTTCATTATCTGTTTCTTTATCTTTGTTGTCCATACATTGAATCTGTGTCTCTGGTCTGTTTTGTTCATATCTTGTTATATGTATCTTTGGTTTCTTGTCTTTATTTCATGTGTTTGGTCTGTTTTGTTCATATCTTGTTATGTGTATCATTGATTTCTTGTCTTTATTTCATGTGTTTGGTCTGTTTTGTTCATATCTTGTTATATGTATCTTTGGTTTCTTGTCTTTATTTCATGTGTTTGGTCTGTTTTGTTCATATCTTGTTATATGTATCATTGATTTCTTGTCTTTATTTCATGTGTTTGGTCTGTTTTGTTCATATCTTGTTATGTGTATCTTTGATTTCTTGTCTTTATTTCATATCTTGTTTGTGTTTCTTACAGCAAAGCCACATAGGGCTATCTGCTCAGCCCACCGAGGGGAATCGAACCCCTGATTTTAGCGTTGTAAATCCGAAGACATACCGCTGTACTAGCATGGGACATTTTTCATATCTGTAGTCTGTTTTGTTCATATCTTTTTATCTGTATTTTTGGTAATTTTAATGTTTTCCTGTTAATGAGTTGTTGACTCCTGTGATTTTAATGTTATCCTGTTAATGATTTGTGAGGTTCATTTTTACCAAAACTACTGAGGAAAGTTCTACAAGTTTTTACTCTAGGATGATAATGTTGAAGATTTGGTAATTAATGTCGTTAGCTACCTAGTTTTTTATCTTCATTGGTAGCTCGTGTTTTAGGTTCAAGTAAAGAGGAGAGTGGAGATAAAACCCTAACTGATGAGGACTGGAAAGAGAAACTAAACCCACTGGAATATCATGTTTGTCGACAAGGAGGAACAGAGTCTGTTAGTGTATTTTTATTATTTATTCTCCATGGTTGTAAAAAATGCACTTTTGAATAGCATGAACTTAAGTTTGTATGTTAGTACTAAAAACCCTGAAAAAAAGTAATTTTGAAAACCTCTTTTATAAATCATATAAATTTGATTATATGGATATGAAAATAAAACATAAGAAAACTTATTTTGACAAGAAAATAAAAGTAATTCCAGACAAACTCAGCATCTAAGTTGAATATTCTTATGTTTGTATTTGATTCATGTTGAAATTATTAATTTTAAAATACAGTTAAGTATGTAAATAAAAGTTTTATTTTTTTTTTAAATAATTGCATCTAAGCTAAAAGTTAGTGATTATTTAGTAAAAACTAACTTGAATTGTCTTATTGTCACAGTTTAGAAGTTGATACAGATGGCGTTAATTTATAGTGTTATGTACTTGTTGTTAGCCATTTAGTGGGAAATTCTACCTCCATGATGAGAAGGGAACTTATACTTGTAAATGCTGTGGTGCAGAGTTGTTTAGGTACGTCACATTGTTTACTTATCTATTTGTCAAAAGCCTGTGGAGAATACTCATTAGAAACTTGTTCTTGACTTTCTGTTAGTGTGGTTGTAAGATATGTTCAAGGGTATGTTCTTCTGATTTAGGATATGTATTGTATTTTACAGGTAGTTTATTGAAATCCTCAAGTCCTTATGAAGTCAATTGTTCATCTTTGTAGGAACCAAGTCTACCATAAAATTCTAAGCTGTATTTGTAATTCATCTTTGTTTGCATATCATTATAGTGTCTTATTTCTGTAACTTTCAGATTGTTTGTAAAATGACTACAGTGACTTCTGTATTATAACTTTTGTTAGTTCTTCTCACTATAGCTAAAGCTGTCACAATAAGTCACATCCACATCTTTCACTTTGCTCTCACTACCACAAAACATGCTGTGTATGTGTGTCGGTACACCAAGTTACATGTGCAATTTATAATTCCATTTGTAATACTATGTTAATTTTAATTTCTTTATTCAATAGGAAATACTTCAGAACAATTCTCAATATTTACTTTTTGATTTCAAATTTTCTCTTCTGGTTTATCTTTCTCCTCAAAATGAAGTTCTAAGTTTCTTATAAAGTTCACAGTTGTATTGTAGACATTCATATTTATATCTACCAGTCATCTGCTGTCACAACTGTCCTAGCACTTTCCGTGTTTAAAGAAAATCTCTGATTCTCCATTATATTTCATATGAGATAATTCAGAAGTACAAGACACTAAGTCAGTGATTTCTGTGTAAAACTATCTCTCCGTGAATGTTTGTTATTCAGCATCAGGTTCATTATTACAGAGAATGACAAAATAAGAGAATAATTTTAACCCTATTTAGAAAACCAATATTATTATTATTTATTCTTTATGCAAAACTACCTTGTGCTCAAACTAGTCAGAATCAGTTAGATTGAGTAGTTAAACTTAAATATAAATACTTTATTGAAAAATAATATATATTTATCTATGGCAGTCATATTTTATAAAGATACATGTAAGTTTGCGATTGCAGTAAACATTAACTCTCCAATATGGAATTGGATTGTTACATGTAGGGTTGACTGTTTCCATACATTTTGGAAAGAATAATGCATTTTAACAATGTGTGTATGTTTTTGTTGTGTATATGAATATCTTTCTTGAATTGTTTCAGCTCAGATGCAAAGTTTGTTTCTTACTGTGGCTGGCCGTCCTTCCACACTGCTTTAGGAACTGTGAATGGTGATGAATCCAGCACTAACATTATCAGTGTTGAAGATGACACACATGGCATGATTCGTACTGAAGTTCGTTGTAAGCAGGTATGTTTTATATGATTCGTATTGAGGTTCGTTGTAAGCAGGTATGTTTTATTGTGCTCACTTTATTGCTGTCTTTATTCTTATGATGTGAACACAACACAATGTTATGTGAACTGTAAGTAAACTACGTGGCATTGCTGATACTGCTGTCGACCGTAGGCCAGCTGCATGGCATTGCTGATACTGTTGTCGACCGTAGGCCAGCTTCATGGCATTGTTGATACTGCTGTCGACCGTAGGCCAGCTTCATGGCATTGTTGATACTGGTGTCGACCGTAGGTCAGCTGCATGGCATTGTTGATACTGCTGTCGACCATAGGTCAGCTGCTTGGCATTGTTGATACTGTTGTCGACCGTAGGTCAGCTGCTTGGCATTGTTGATACTGCTGTCGACTGTAGGCCAGCTGCATGGCATTGCTGATACTGTTGTCGACCGTAGGCCAGCTTCATGGCATTGTTGATACTGCTGTCGACCGTAGGCCAGCTTCATGGCATTGTTGATACTGTTGTCGACCGTAGGCCAGCTTCATGGAATTGTTGATACTGCTGTCGACCGTAGGCCAGCTGCATGGCATTGCTGATACTGTTGTCGACCGTAGGCCAGCTTCATGGCATTGTTGATACTGCTGTCGACCGTAGGCCAGCATCATGGCATTGTTGATACTGGTGTCGACCGTAGGCCAGCATCATGGCATTGTTGATACTGGTGTCGACCGTAGGTCAGCTGCATGGCATTGCTGATACTGGTGTCGACCATAGGTCAGCTGCTTGGCATTGTTGATACTGTTGTCGACCGTAGGCCAGCTGCATGGCATTGTTGATACTGTTGTCGACCGTAGGCCAGCTGCATGGCATTGTTGATACTGTTGTCGACCGTAGGTCAGCTGCATGGCATTGTTGATACTGCTGTTGACTGTTATGTACAGAGTGAATTTCAGGGTTCTGTTTAAATATGTACTCTGTTCTGTTCTCTACATAAAATAAATTTCATTATTTTTATAAATTGTTATTTTGCAGTATACCATCAGTGTCAGGTATGTCTGCATACAGTAACTTCTGTGTCTGTGTAGCCTATACAAGTATGATTACATAATTATGACATAGGAATGATGTAACTAAACATCATGGATGTTTCAGTGACGACGAGAAAATTCACTTGTAGAGAAAAATATGTAAAAACAGCTCGTTTGGGTTGAGAAAATTTTTTATGCAGAGGAGCGAACAACTTTTTGACCTGACGATGACCAAAAAAGGTCGAAAGGTTGTTCACTCCTCTATGTAAAAACAATTTTCTCAACCCAAACGAGCCGTTTTTACATATATATTATGGATCTTTCAATAATAGGTCTGGATTCTTTGTATAAAGTGTTCTATGTGTATAATTAATTTGTAAGTGTGACCTTCCTGACCTTGTGAAGGGACTAAACATATGTAAACCTGAACAGTTTTGGTGATGTGATTGATAGATTAATAAATGTATGGTCAAAATTACTTCAAATATTTCAATATTTTTGATATACATGAAGATGTTACACAAAGTTCCAAAGCATGTGGGAAAATATCAGAATGTGTAATGGACAATTTTATTACTGTCTACATTATCAGTTTACTGTGGTGTATAGTTAGCAGCTGACAGTTTTGTACATTAGGACATATTAGTTTAATGAATATTTGACATATAATAGGTGTATTTGTTAACAACAGTTAACATGTTCCTTCCAGGTATTAATAGTTAAAGTACAGTAATCTTAATTTCAAAATCTGTAGCATTGTTTGTAATATTTTTGTGGTTTAAATTAAAATGGAAATGTTCGATCAGTATACAGTTACCTTTATTGTGATAAAGTATCAGTGACTTGACAACAGTGTGACCAGTAAAGTTAACACAATGCAACATAACATTTCAAGAAACTGTAAATCTTAATATTCAGCCAATCTTGTATTTATAAAAAAATGTATTGAGTGTAATTATGTGTTACATAATATATATATATATATATATATACATGTATCTCTACCTCAAAACTAACCTGTGATACAGTAACACATGTATCTTCTACCTCAAAACTACCCTATGTGTATACACACACACACACACACACACAGAGTAAAAGCTGTCTAAGCCAGAAACAGCATAGGGCAGAAACATATACAAGTCAAAAATACCAAAATTTTACAGTATTATCTTAAGATTTCTCTTATAAAAGGCCCTCTATATGACAGAACCTGGGTAAGGCAGACAAAAGGTTTTGATTAAATATTATTTTCTTATTTAATTAATTTCTTTAAATATTAATACATTTTTGTTCAATTAATAATTTGTTTAAATAGAATAAATTCTTGGACATTTTCTTACAATAAGTATTCGTTAAATATATTCTCTATATTCATTATTTTTGCAGTTAAATTAGATTCATGATTTGTAGAAATATTTGTTTTTAAATGCAAAATTCTACTCTTTAAATAATTCTCAGGAAAAAATAAATTCCTATCTTCCCTAATTTTAAAATTTATGGAAAATTTGCCATGGGTAATAGGTAAAAGTGAAAATCTGCACTGGTTCAAAAATTTAAGGAAGAATCTTTCTGTAGAATGGAAAGCGAATAATAAATTGTGGATGACAAGTGCTATATTAGAGGAATTTTTGAACAAAGAATGGAACAAGAAAATAGGAATATTCTACTTTTCATAAATAATGCAACTTGTCGCCCAAAAGTTCAACTTTCAGATGTTTGTTTAGTCTTTCTACCTCTATGTACAACACCAGTTCTACAGCCACTAGATAATGAAATTATACAGTGTATAGAATTGAAATACATAAAACTGATGCTTCAACATATTATTGCAAACATGGACGACTGTAAGAGAGCATCTGAAATGACCATGAAAATTGATGTGTTAGATGCAATTGCATTTTTAAGTCATTTAATCAAATGCGTAATAAAGTGTTTTCGAAACTGTGGATTTAATCTCTGTAGTAGCGGAAATTGCAGAGAAGTTATTTGTTATCACAATTCTAGTGAAATCCAAACTCTGATTAACAAGGTAGATGCAGATGACTCAGTGAACGCGGAAAGTTTTGCGAATGTTTACAAGAATGTCTTAATAGAAACTGGTGAAATTGATTTAAAATCTATAATAGAATCTCAAGATGTTAACAGTGTGAGAGATTCAGAAGATGAAAAATTGGAAAAGATAGTGAGGACAGACAAATTCCTACTTCATCACCAGTGTTAAGTTATATTAATGCTATCAAATTGTATGCAAAAATGAACTTCATGAAAAGGCCCGTAGAATTGGCATTCTCTCTAAACTGCATGAGAAAGCCCATTAGAAAACTAAACAGTTGAAATTGGACACTTTCTTCAAATAATTTTGATTAAGATTTTGTGTACTTATGTATATTTTGAATGTGTATTTTTATTCTTATTCTAATAAATATAACATAAACAGTATAATAACTTTATTCACGAACGTCTTACTTCCCTTGAGTCAAACAAGTATAACGTTCCACTCAAAAATTATATATAATTAAGGAAATGCATGTTTACTGTCTAAGCTGGAAATTTTACTTGGTCCCATGTGATTCTGCCTTAGGCAGGTTTTACTGTATGTATGTATACACACACACAGAAATGCACTTATACCATGTTACAGTAGTATATATACTATCCCATATTACCTTGTATGTATACACACATACTCACACTTATGCCACATTACAGTAGTACAACATGTGCTCCCCTGTGTTACCTTCTATGTATACATGCACACTTATGCCACGCTACAGTAGTTCAACATGTGCTCCCCTGTGTTACCTTGTATGTATACATGCACACTTATGCCACGTTACAGTAGTACAACATGTGCTCCCCTGTGTTACCTTCTATGTATACATGCACACTTATGCCACGTTACAGTAGTACAACATGTGCTCCCCTGTGTTACCTTCTATGTATACATGCACACTTATGCCATGCTACTGTAGTACAACACGTGCTCCCCTGTGTTACCTTGTATGTATACACGCACACTTATGCCACATTACAGTAGTACAACACGTGCTCCCATGTGTTATCTCATATGTACATGTAGGTTTTACTTTATAACTGATTAGTTGCTTCTTCTTTGTTTTATAGTGCAATTCCCACCTTGGCCATGTTTTTAACGATGGCCCCAAACCGACAGGGCTACGGTTTTGCATTAACAGTGTTTCTCTGAATTTTACATCTGTGGGACACTAAGACTTATTTAACAGCTGTGAAGTATGTGTTATCAGCTGCTCTGTGTGTGATATTGTTACGAACAAACAAATGTTCCTTTTGACAGTATTTATAATTGTTGAGTGAAAGTTACTTTGGCACATTTATTAATTGTCAGAGCCTTATGAACATTATCTTTTTTATGTAATTAGAATATATTCAAATATTATGGTTTTTCCTAGTATTGTATTATTTTTAGCAGTTTTGACAAAAATGTTTATAATGTAAAAATCTGATTAGAGCTGGTGTAATCTGTAAAAGGAAATAAAAATATATGTTGTTTAACATCTGTTGATATTTAGTGATTCTGTCGTTGAGGAACAAGTACATCAATCTGTGTTCCACCTTCATTCACTTATTACTTTATATATAATACATAGTCTAATTAATGACAGACAGTCACAACTGTGATATGCACCTGTTAGAATCAGTCACAACTGTAATATACATCTGCTAGAATCAGTTACAAGTGTAATATACACCTGCTAGAATAAGTCACAACTGTAATATGCACCTGTTAGAATAAGTCACAACTGTAATATACACCTGCTAGAATAAGTCACAACTGTAATATGCACCTGTTAGAATCAGTCACAACTGTAATATGCACCTGTTAGAACCAGTCGCAACTGTAATATACACCTGTTAGAATCAAACACCATTAATCTATTACTTTATAACTCACTGAATATATAGTATACTGTCAGTTAATAAACAATGTATTTAACTGACAATAATCGACTTACGTAATGTGAGTGAACGTGTTGTTTGAGTAAAACTGACAATAATTAACTTAATGTATTTGTTGTTGAAGCAACTGATGACACAATTGCTTGTCGTGTTATTACATATTTGTTTTTGCTTAATTCATCCGTTTCAAGAATGAACTGTAGCATGTTTTTGTTGTGGTTATTGAGAAGTAGCTACGCCGACGAAAAAAAAAAATCCAACTGAACATACAATATGAATCTCAGCTGAAACAAATAAAATAGGGCTGTGACGATTACACGATTAACCGGTTACGGTTCGGTTTCGAGGCAAAGATTAACCGGTTACAAAAGTCCGTAATCGTCGCAGCCCTAGTTTTAAGCTGGGGCACGACGACTCATTGAACGGTTTCTGAGTTTTCATCTACAAACATTTAGATCATAGCTTCTTCATCAACTTAAGAGTTTAACTATAGTTTTTTTTTACTGATATTTGTGTCCATTCCCAAGGTCTCATAAATTAATTCACTGTAATCCTGTTTAAATAATTTCAATTTGAGGGAAGGCTGGTAAAACCCCTGACGAATAATAAAATCAAGTCGGGTACACGCGCGCCTCACTTTTGGTATAGATGGCGCAGCAACATATATTTAATAATAATAAAGGTCTCGCAGATTAATTTGCTCTAATTTTGTTCCCTCTAGTGGTGGCACAGTGGAATGTCTGTGGACTTGTAACGCTAAAAATCTGATTTTGATACCCCAGGTGGGTAAAGCAAGATAGCCGATTGCGTAGCATAATTATGAACAAACAATCTAATCCTGTCGTAAAGGGATTCCAAGTATAGCGGACATTGAAGTTTTCTACTTATTGTTTTCAGATTATTTGTAAAACAGTAATCACACAATTCTTTGAACAAAGAGAACGGAACATATCAAATCATAGTGATATAAGAGGAGTAGAGAATACATTTCAAAATTTGTTTATGTAAGGATGGCTGATACGAATTACTTTATACGTAATAATATTGAAAGTGAAACAACATCAAAACGTAACTCACAAACTGGATGTTATATACCGAATTTAGGTATTTGATTATTACAGTCGTAAATATGATTTAAAGTTGTGCTATAAGGGTGACAGTCAAACTCCACTCTTCGGTGAAACAAAAGAGTTGCCCAAGAGTTGCGTGGGTGCTATTTACTAATACCTCTAATTCATTATATATATAAGGCGTTCGACTCGTAATCTGAGAGTCGCGGGTTCGAATCCCGGTCGTACTAAACATGCTCGCCCTTTCAGCTGTGGAGGTGTTATAATGAATAGTTACCACTGTTCATTGGTAAAAGAATAACCCAAGAGTTGGCGGTAGATGGTGATGACTAGCTGTCTTCCCTCTAGTCTTATATTGCTTAATTAGGGACGGTTAGCGCAGATAGCCCTCGTGTAGCTTTGCGCGAAATTCAAAAAACAAACCAAACAAACAAAGAAAAACTCAAAATCTGGGATAATTACACCGATCACCCTTGTGTGGTTTTATGGGAAACTTCAGGAACAAACATACAAAACGAAAAATGTCAGTGTTCTATTCTGTTAGAAAGTGGATTCTCGAAACGTGAGAGGATATATAGCACAACTCCGGGTCATAGACAGCTGTAGTGAAATGCGAACGCAGCGAAAATATGTCTCTAATACAATTTTACTTGGAGCATTTCTAATAACGGAATATGTAGGATATTCGAAATTGAAATCTCTTGATCTAACGTAGAGTAATTTGTTAATTTAGTGATATTAATAATATGATTTGTATTGAAATGTTAAGGTTAATTTTATACATAAAATAAAAACTACTCTAAATTGAAGTATTATCTAACATAAGCCTGAAGGTATGTTTTATTTTAGGACTAATTTGTAGGATATTAAAATAAATTAAAACACTGTCTATCGTAATCTTTGTTTATTAAAACGTTATAAAAATAACTCGAATCATTAGGCGCCCTCTATTCTTACACAATAGAGTTTAATGCTGGGACCGAGATTGACAAAATATAACAGGAATAGTAAAAGTAGAGTTTAATGAGCTATTCAACTTGATATTAAAACTTAGCAATTATAGATCGACCAATAAATATTTACTATTCACTTAATAAATGTAATTACGAGCAGTAATGTTAACTACTGAGCAGTATCTAAGCAACAGGAAAGACCATTTGATGTGTTCACAAACTTTGGTTTTATATCTAAATAGAACAAAGTCACAAAGAAGCCAGAATTCTTCGTATATTCACAAGCTACTACAGATATATATATTTTTACAAAGTCACTAAAAATATCACACATCTCACTAAACTATACCACTTTTACTGTGTAAGCTTGCTACTTATATTACCTTAATAATGGAAACACCTAACGATTACGCGAAAATTCGTGTATACACGTTTCATTTCCGGCAGCGAAGATAGAGAGCTCCGTATCGGGACGCCTCTAGGGAAAAAGGATAAGAACAATAACAAATTATATTACAAACAAACAATATGAAAGATAGAACTAATTCTGACATTGAAAAAAAAATATTTAAAAACAAATACATAAGAAAACCATCAAATAGTTTAAATTTATGGCATGCCGATACAGAACTAAAAACAATTGAAATAAAAAAAAGAAGAAACTGCGAAAAACAAATTAGGCTAGTGTGAAGCTAATAACCCAAACCTTTTACCAAAAATGAATTTAAAATAAGTATTTTTTTTACAAAAATAAAATCCTAAAGAGAGAAAAATCTATTGTAAAAATAAAAAGTAACAACAAGAATCAACTACAAAATATTCACAAAATCTCCAGCGTTTATTCATAATACAAAGAATATATTAAAGGTAAAAATAAAAAATATGACTACAGACGTACTAGTAAAATAAAAATAGTCCATGTAAAGAAGCCGTAAATATAACAATTAAAAATAACTATAAACAAAAGATTGCTGGATATTAGTATAATTATATAAACAATTTCCTGTTAAAACATCAGGGAAAATGATATACAAAGAGATAAAAACTTAACTAAATTTTTGAAATAATTTAATTAACAACAAATAATATCTCCAAATAAGTTTAACTAATCAGATTTTTCGACACTATTGAAAATATAAGATGAAAGTAATGAAATGGACTGTCGTACAACGTTCACACAGAGGACTACAGATAAACAAATTCTATAAATAAATATAAACCATAGAGTGTAAAATACAGAAAAAAATTGTAGCTAAAGCAGTATCTTAATGATGGCAACAAAATATCACGTCATCCCATAAGTAACATTTAATACAGATAATCATCATGATTTCTGTCTTTGTAGAAGGCTGTAATGACTAAACTATGTAGCAGGACGTGAATAGAAATGTTCAGACAAGTAAAAGAAACTAACAGAACTCCACTGTTTCAGATTATTAATAAAATAAACCCTTATGAAGATGGTTGTGTCTGAGGAGCACATTAGGCATATAATTCTTTATTAGTTTAAAAAGTAATTGTACAGCAGAAACTACATGAAACATTCAAGGTGTTCATGGTGCAGTCTCTCTATTAAAGAAAATGTCGAAAGTGGTTTCAGAAGTTTAGATCAGGTCACTACAGCTTAAGTGATGTGCCACGTTCAGGTTGTCCTGTTTAGTAATGATGGCTTGCTGCTGGCTCCACTTCATGAAGATTGTGCTGTAACAGTTGAAGAACTAGCACAGAAGCTTAATTCGACCCATTCAACAGTTCACCGTTATCTACAACAACTTGTAAAGGTGTCAAAACATGGAAAAGGGTTCCCCCATGAGTTGACAGAAGCTAACCTTAGAGCAAGAGTGGACATTTGCACTTCTCTGCACTGTCATGAGCGTAACTCACTATTTTGGACAGGTTAGTGACTGGAGACGAAAAATGAATATTTTATAAAAATGTTGAGCACTGCAGACAATGGCTGAGTGCAGGTAAACTGGTTAAAGCACAGCCCAAAATGGACCTCCACCCAAGGAAATTCTTGTTAAGCGTTTGGTGGGATATTGTTAGTGTGATCCACTTTGAGTTGCTGCCACTCAATGTAATGATTACCTCAGACTTCTATTGTCAACAGTTAGAGCGCTTGAATGTTGCAGTGAAAGAAAAGAGGCCTGCTTTAATCAATTACAAAGGTGCTGTGTTACAGCAAGATAATGCACGATTCCATACAGCAAGGATCACATCTGTAAAGACTGGGAAAAACTTCCACATCCTCCTTATTCTCCAGACCATGCCCCATCTAGTTATCATCTGTTCCGAAGTTTGCAGAACCATCTTGATGGAAAAGAGCTTGGAACACATGAAGATATCAAAACTACCCTCTCTACATTTTTCCCTCCAAACCCCAATAATTTTATAGAAGTGACTTTCAGAAGCTTGTGAATCATTGGCAGGAAGCAATTAATACAAATGGAACATACATTATTGATTAAATAACATTAAAAGCGTTTGAAATCCTTTCTCTTTTTCTGAACCTAAAATCGGTCATTACGTAAGGGATGACCTGATACATACTTGACAATAACGAAAAACCAACATAAAATGGATAAAAGTAATACAAGACATAAAGCAAACATAAAAACGGAAAGATTCAAGAAACTAACTACAAAACATTGGAAAACAACTAGGAAGTTATATTATACCGATTACACCATCTTACAAAATAAAAATGAAGACAATTCAAGAAAAAAAGCATAAAACAAATATACAAGAACAATAAATAAAGGACACAATAGCAAGATTGACCTAATATACAAAAATTATAATGTATAAAATCAAACAAATATACAAGAACAATAAACAAAGGACACAATAGCAAGATTAACCTAATATACACAAATTGTAATGTATAAAATTAAACAAATATAATAATAAATAAAAATAAAGAAGCAACCAATAAGGAAAAATGATCTACAATAAAGATATAAAACGCAAAGCCACAATAACGACATTAACAAAACAAGAAAGTATAAAGCTCCACAACAGGCAAATTATGTTTAGCCCACCAAAAATATCGAAACCCGAATTTCAGCGTTATAAGCTTGCAAGTTTATCTCTGAGCTGTTGGAAAATATACAGAAAAATATAAAAGGAGAAAATCTATATAAATAACACGCTTCCCTTCGTCCAGAATTTTTCTGGTAAATTTCTCTATCAAATGTTACAAATCTCATATCGTTAGGAAAGTATTTGTTCCAGGATTCCAGATTGCATATTGGCTTTTCCGTTCATCTTTTACCTTACTTATTTTTTGCTTAGTTAAACTTTTTAATGCGACAAGTACGCTTCAAGATGTCAAATGTTGTTGTCATCATCTGATGTTTGGCTTCGACTTGCCCCCCGCTAGTACAGCGGTAAGTCTACGGATTTGCAACGCTAAAATCAGGGGTTCGGTTCCTCTCGGTGGGCTCAGCAGATAGCCCAATGTGGCTTTGCTATAAGAAAACACACAAACAGGCTTTGACTTCATTTTTTTTTCAAAATATTTCACATAAACAACACTTAACCCACGTGTAATTTCCTAAAAAAATGAGCGTACACTAAATACAATTTCTATGGGCTTTCTCGACATATTCAGGACTAAGATGCACATGTGCAGTTCGTCAAACCATATGTTTATCCTTTTGTGACAAGTAACTCGGACGTTTCTGTATAATTACCTAAGTTAACCTTTCATTACAACTTGAAATTTATTTTATTTTACAATAATGTAGCCTCGGTTGTTACACAGTATTTTATAAACAAACATTCTTCAGCTACCTTTTTCTTCAGTACACGTTTTTTTTTTATTGTTTACTTTACTTGTAGTTTATTAAATAAAGTTATATCTACGTAGTTTCTTTCTCTGACAGCAAAATACTTTTTTAAAACAGACCAGGATTTATCGATTTAACACACAAAGAATGAAAGAAGGCTTAGCTCAAATGTCGTGAGTGAAAACGGTAGAATAAAGAAGATTGAAGAGAAGGGCATGAATAACTATAGCTGATTTTTAGCATGTGGCTAGTAATAATATGTTAGTTAGTGGCATAATAAATTAGTAATAATATGTTAATTAGTGGCATAATGAATTAGTAATAATATGTTAATTAGTGAAATAATGAATTAATAATAATATGTTAACTAGTGAAATAATAAACTAGTAATAATATGTTAATTAGTGAAATAATAAACTAGTAATAATATGTTAATTAGTGAAATAATAAATTAGTAATAATATGTTAATTAGTGACATAATAAATTAGTAATAATATGTTAATTAGTGGCATAATAAATTAGTAATAATATGTTAATTAGTGGCATAATAAATTAGTAATAATATGTTAATTAGTGGAATAATAAATTAGTAATAATATGTTAATTAGTGACATAATAAATTAGTAATAATATGTTAATTAGTGACATAATGAATTAGTAATAATATGTTAATTAGTGGAATAAAAATTAGTAATAATATGTTAATTAGTGAAATAAAAAATTAGTAATAATATGTTAATTAGTGAAATAATAAATTAGTAATAATATGTTAATTAGTGAAATAATAAATTAGTAATAATTGGCTTTATTTCTTATTCATTATAACTTGTTAATTATAAATGTTAATTAGTGACATAATAAATTAGTAATAATATGTTAATTAGTGAAATAATGAATTAGTAATAATATGTTAATTAGTGGCATAATAAATTAGTAATAATATGTTAATTAGTGGAATAATAAATTAGTAATAATATGTTAATTAGTTTATTATGTTAATAGTAATGTTAACCCGGGTGGGTTAAGGCGTTTGACTCGTAATATGAAGGTCCTGGAGTCAAATCCCCGTTGCACCAGACATGCTCGACCTTTTATCCGTGGGTACGTTACAATGTGTCGGTCAATCCCACTATTCGTTGGTAAAAGAGTAGCCCAAGAGTTGGCGGTAGGTGGTGATGCCTACTCTCTAGTCTTACACGGATAAATTAGGGACGGTTGGCACAGATATCCCTCGAGTAGCTTTGTGCGAAATTCAAAAAACACTCAAACAAATAAAACAAAGATACATAATTATCTTATATTAGTAATTATTGATTCTCCGTTTCGTTTTGCACTACAGAAAATTTTCAGAGATAAATAATGTTCTTTCTCCTGAAAGATTCCAAAACTACGAACAGTTTCTCAAATCTTAAGAATTAGATTGAGACAATGTAGTCAGCCATATTTAGCTATCAGTAGCTGGTTTAGAAATGCGAGGTAATTTTAGTTTCTACTTCATACTTTGAGACATACGCAGGTTGACAGAAGTTCAGGTCGAGAACCAGACACTGTTGGTATAAACGAAAGTATATATTAATAAATAATCTTGAATTCTCTGACAGGCCAGTAGAACTAATGCAATCTTTACAGAAAAACCAGGAATTCCATAAGATCAGGACTGAGAAACAAATAATTTGAAAGTAGAAGCAGAAAGTGCAGTTCATCAAATATAGAAACGATTAACTTTTTGTTGTCGTAAGCGATTGTTAATAAGGAAACACAGAAACGACGCACTGTCTATAGATGTTATTTATTATAACGAAGATGAATTTGATAGAAATATTTAATATATGTAATTAGCTACAAGATTAGACTTCTGTTCTGTGTCCATTGGAGGAAATGAGCTCTGAATTTTTATCGTTATGAATTATCACGTAGGGGGCGTTAAAGCGATAAAATGGACAAAGGATTGATTGATTTATTTTTAAGTGAAGCACAACACAATACAATGGGCTGTCTGTTCTTAGCTAATTTAAATGTAGATGTTAATAATTTATCTTGTAAATGTGACAATTTACAATTGTTTACATAGTTAATTTGTTGATACTTTTCATAAACATATTATTACTGGTAATTTAGATATTATAAAATATAAAATATTACATGAAATAATAAAAAATAAACTAAATACAGAATAGCAACAAAATATAATAATAAAAATATTCTAAAATATTGATGAATATATTTAAAACTTTATTATATTACAGTTTATCCACTTAGATGGTTTATAGAATTATCCTACATACATTTTAAAAAATACCATACAGGTTTAGCATTTAATCAGCTAAAACATAAGATTAAATAACCACAAGAAAAATATGTTATAGTTCTTATTGATAAAACTAACTGTAATATTTGTATAATTTGTGAAAAAACCTATGTATTAATTATAATAAAAGAAATTAATAATACACATACTTTTAAGTTTGTCAACCAATCCAAAGATAGAGTAATTAGTGATTTTGTTAAAGCTTATCATAAACTTTCTTCTAAAGATAATTCTTATGTACGTTTGCCGTTTCTTTATGCTATTCCAAAATTACATAAATCTCCAATTAAATTTATATTTATTTCCAATTCAAAATAAAAATAATTATCAAATAACCGGCTATATTATTAAATTACTTAATATTTTACTTTATAAAATACAAAATGCAAGTGTTAACAATAAAAGACGTTTCGGATAATAAAAATAACCAACCAATTGTAGACTTTCTAAGAAAGAGTGAGCATGTAAATAATATTCAAACATTTGATTTTACAACATTATATACCACAATGCTATTAAAAGATTTAATATTTGTTTTAAATTCATTAAAGGATTAGATTCATTAAATTCATTCAGAGGGTTGAAGCCTTGTCGGGTCGTGGGGTGGTTTAGGCCTCTGAGGAGGCTCGGACCTCTTCGCAGGTTCAGGAGTGGGCTCAGGTTTCCTCTTTGGTTGGAGAGAGGGCTTCACTCTGGTGCTATCTTTGCCGTCCTTCTTTGCCGGGTTCGTTGGAGGAGCCGGAGGACACTGAATCGAAGCACACCCTTAATCTCTCAGACTTGAATCTGGGGGATACTAAGGATATGCGGTGATTTTGGAGGATATGAAGTTCCTGTCACCGAACAGACAAGCCTGAAGATAGTCCATGACCATTCGCTGCAGAACGTAATACCAGCAGTGAAAGTAAGTCCGTCCCTCTGATGGGAATGAGCAGCCATGGGTTCTACGCGTTCTCTTTTTGTTGTGTTTTTTATTTAATTTCGCGCAAAGCTACTCAAGGGCTATCTGCGTTAGCCGTCCCTAATTTAGCAGTGTAAGACTAGAGGGCAGGCATCTAGTCATCACTCACCGCCAACTCTTGGGCTACTCTTTTACCAATGAATAGTGGGATTGACTATCACTTTATAACGCCCCCACGGCTGAAAGGGCGAGCATGTTTGGTGCGACGGGGATTCGAACCCGTGACCCTCGGATTACAAGTCGAACGCCTTAACCCACCTGGCCATGCCGAGCCTCTACGCATTCTCTCTCTTCAACCACTTTCGGGTTAATGCAATATTTCTGTAGGAGACACGTTTCGACTCTAGGAGAGGTCACCTCTCCTTTGTGAATCCTGTTCCCGCTTTCTATTTCTTTGGTTCGACACATACATAAGATGTGGGAATTCTCCTCAACCACAACTTTTCAGGAAATATCCTCGCATCACATAGTGATGCTGAAGGGTTGGTCGTGTTGGTTAAAGTCATCACTCAGGGTTGTAAAGTCCGGTTTGTTGATATATATGTGCCTATCCAGGGAAGGGATTGAAGATGCTCTTTTCTTCCTTGGACAGGTTCTTCATAACACAGGTCAATGTTGTCCTTGATGGGGACTTGAACTGTGTGTTGGATCCCACCTGGATAAGATTGAGAGAGATCCCCTTTCTGGTGATCAGCATGCACAGTCTCTGTGTTCAATGTTGTCGAACTTAGACTGCCACGATATCTGGCGTGCACTTTACAGGGATACTTTTGGAGTGGTCATGGCGTATCTTGTCGCCTGGACCGTTTCTATGTGACAGGTAGCCTGAAGCATAACCGGCTAGAGCTGCAGTCTATCAGGTTGGTGATGTTTCGTTTCACGTGTCTGACCATCGAGTCTTTTTACTGCATTCCTATTTTTCGGGGTCCTGGTGTGTGGAGATTTAATGTCTCCCTCCTCTGTGAGGACGAAGTGGGGGATGATTTGATAGCCTTTGTCCAGGGCCTCTGTTCCGTTGACACCATTAATGAAAACTAGTGGGTAGATTTTAAGGAAGTCTATGCCTCCTTGCTGAGGCAGACAGGATATGCAGCATTCGCGAACTCGCCGTCTCGCTCTGCATAGTAAGCAAGATATTTTAGAGGCCTTGCTTAGGGGCAGGCCAATGGACACGTGGATAATTGCGGATATTTACAGGCTCAAAAACGACATATACTTGGAATATACCAAATTATTCCGAGCTGCGAGCATTTACAGTCTGATGGAGTCACATGATCCCAGAATGTTACTAGGGTAACACTGTGTAAGGCATGGGAGATGCCTAAATATAAGCAAATCTCCAGTCTGTTGAGGAATGATGGTTGAATGTCCTTGGACATTACTGACATCCTCAAATACATGCCTTAACCACTATAGCCGACAATATTCAGCTTCGTCCGTGGACGAGGATATTTGGCGAGACATCACTCAGTTCTTGTCAACACTCAATCCATCACGGTCTGACGACCTTTTGGGTGAATGTTAGGAAGCTGTCTGGTCCAGACACGTACCAAGTGGCATGTACAATATGTTATGGGCCCCTTCTTCGTTAGACTTCGTAACGACTGTAAGACTAATCTGTAAGGATACCACCCAGTCTGAAAATCTTTCTTCATGGCGTCCCATATCGCTGCTGAATGTGGACACAAAGATCGTTTTCAATGTCCTGTGTGCCAGTTTGAATGCTGTTATGCCTGATCTTATCCTTGGTACTTAAACGTGTGGTGTGGGAAGTACAAGTATCCAACAAAACTTAGTACTTGTACATGACCCGTTTCATTACGTTACGGACAGGAACATTCCTGCAATTTTTGTGTCACTCGATTAGTGTAAGACCTTTGATCGAGTCCACCACAAATGTTTATGGTACGTTCTAGAGGTATGGTTTTTTCCTCCAGCTTTTGTGCACCATATTCGAACTTTCTATATGTCTTCTTCGACAGGCTCTTACTAAACGGATATTTGATGGCCACCTTTAACATCTCTCACGATGTTCGTTAAGATGTCCATTATCGCCATCTCTTTATACATTGATGATAGAGTGCCAGCTCTCCTATCTGTACCACTCAATTTTGGTGCATGGCCTTTATTTATTATGTGGAGTGCTCATCAAGTATGTTAGTCATGCAGATGACGTGAACCTATTTCTAGAAAACCAAACATCCTTGGGTTCAGCACTGGCGATTGTCAGCAAGTACTCTCAGGCGAGTGCAGCTCGACTCAACTACAATAAGTCTAGGGCTCGGTGGTTGGGCAAGTGGGCCTCATCCGCAGACACTCCATTTGCTTTGACACGGACTTCCTCTCCAATCAAATATTTTGATATTTGCTTCCTTGAGTTCTGAAGCTGCCTGGGGGTGAGGTGGTGCAACGTGTCAGTTCAAGATTATTGTTACAACTAACTTGTTTGGTAGAAGTGGTGAAGAGAAGGCTTCTCCCCTTGATGACATTCTTCCTCTGAAGAATGGCTGTGCGCGAGCTCTCGAGCGGCATGTCTACACCTTCTTGTGGAGTGGTAAGACTGAGGCAGTGTCACGTTGTCTTTAGATAAGCCACCCCACAATGGACCAGTGTCTTTCTCTTTTCCTGTCCACCACTATTCACTGTCTCTTTTGAGAGGATCATCCTTGTAGCCAACTGGCTCGTTTCCCGATCGGCACAGGGCTCAGACCTGAGCAAACCAATGTGGTTTGATTCTCCCGCTTCGTATGCTGACACTGTTGGCGCGATCAGACGTTGTTACGCCGTATCACGTGATATTCCGGCGGACTCCAGTTTTCTCTACGGTCTGCTTGCCCCAGACTGTACTCACAGGATAGAGCAGCACTACTCCGCTCTTCCGTGGGACCTTGAACTATCAACATGGGGCATTGTTCATAACATCTTCCCGATGAGAAAACGTTTATACCACTCCGGTATCAGTGTCACCATTGTGTCATACTCGGGTGGAGTATGTCCTCCTCATGTTGGTACTTTGTCCGACATCGGGTGGGAAATGGGAAAAGGTGGCTCGTCTTTCGGTGTCCCATCGATCTCAGCTGAGATCATTTTGTATTACGTGCCGGTCCCTCTTCACAGTCACCCATTTCACTACACCCAAGATAACAGGGAAACTTTGTACAGCCTCCTTGGAGACCCATCAGGAATCCCACCATTTTGAAGTGTCCAATAACCTCCCAGCCATACTTATCATACATCAAGGCTTCTAGCAAGGTCTTTATGCTGTTGTATTCCTCTTTGAGGTGCACCTAATGAGCCAGGGGAAGAGACGGATACATATTTCTGATATGGAGCAGCACAACTTTGAGGTTTTAGGATGCGTCTGGAGAATGTTTGTAGCTTCTTGATGCCATATCTGATAAAATCAGATAGGTCTAGGTGTTTACTTTGGCAGCTAGAACTAAACTGAAGTGGTGAGTAATGAGACCATATATATACACATATTAATGTGGAACGTTTTGGAAAATTCTAAAAGGTTCTTGAAAATTCTCGTAAGTTCTACAACATTCTCAAAACTTTTCTATCAGCTACTCATCACTGAATCTACCTGGAATGTTCTGTAAAATGGAAAAATTTGCAAATTTCATTATTCAAGCCACAAAAGCAAAGTTTGAAGAGAAAAATAGGTCTTTTGCGTTTACCTAAGGCAAACAATTGAGATATAACACTTTCTGCCAAGGAACAAGAAAAGGTAAAATTTTTGTTACATTGTATAATTATCTACTGGTAATGTAGAAAGTTTAGTAAACTGGATTAACAACTATAATCATCTACTGGTAATGTAGAAAGTTTAGTAAACTGGATTAACAACTATAATTATCTACTGGTAATGTAGAAAGTTTAGTAAACTGGATTAACAAATATAGATATCAACTGGTAATGTGAGGAGTTTAGTAAACTGGATTAACAAATATAGATATCAACTGGTAATGTGGGGAGTTTAGTAAACTGGATTAACAAATATAGTTATCAACTGGTAATGTGAGGAGTTTAGTAAACTGGATTAACAAATATAGATATCAACTGGTAATGTGGAGAGTTTAGTAAACTGGATTAACAAATATAGCTATAAAGTGTATTCATGTTAATCCAATAAAGAAATGTCGATGTGAGAAATGAACAATGAATTATTATTTATTTTACTTGGTTGGTAGTTAATTCAGATACACGAGTTTTAAACATTTATATCAATTATTTGATCGTGTAAAGCAAGAATCAGAGCAGACATAGCTCGCGTTACATGACTGGTTATCAGGACGACTATCAACCAATGGAAATGAAGATTAACAGCCCTACAGTCAAGTTAGGTGACCTGGTTACTGCTTCATATCTGAGAAGCTATGTACACGGTCTGATCAGTGAAACTGGGTGACCTGGTCATTGCTGTATGTATGAGAAGCTATGTACACGGTCTGACCATTGAAGTTGGGTGACCTTGTTACTGCTACGTATGTGAGAAGCTATGTGCACGGTCTGACTAGCAAGTTAGGTGACCTGGTCACTGCTTCATATATGAGAAGCTATGTACACGGTCTGACTAGTCAAGTTAGGTGACCTGGTCACTGCTACATATGTGAGAAGCTATGTACACGGTCTGACTAGTCAAGTTGGGTGACCTGGTCACTGCTACATATGTGATAAGCTATGTACACGGTCTGACTAGTCAAGTTGGGTGACCTGGTCACTGCTACGTATGTGAGAAGCTATGTGCACGGTCTGACTAGCAAGTTAGGTGACCTGGTCACTGCTTCATATATGAGAAGCTATGTACACGGTCTGACTAGTCAAGTTAGGTGACCTGGTCACTGCTACATATGTGAGAAGCTATGTACACGGTCTGACTAGTCAAGTTGGGTGACCTGGTCACTACTACATATGTGAGAAGCTATGTACACGGTCTGTCCAGTGAAGTTGGGTGACCTGGTCACTGCTTCATAGATGAGAAGCTATGTACACGGTCTGACTAGTCAAGTTAGGTAACCTGGTCACTGCTACATATGTGAGAAGCTGTGTGCAGAAGGAACATAAAAGGAAGAGTGTTATCTAGTTACAAATTATGTTTCCCTTAGTGTTTTGTAGAGCAGCCATAAAACGAAGATAAACTTTCGCTGGTTGTCCGGTTGCCATGATTGAAACACAGGAAGATAAGTTTGTTTTATCCATCTTTTGATGTCAGAAAATCAGGTACTTTCACTAAGTCTTGGTAGAAAGTGATAAATTATAGGGTTTTATTATTTCGTATTTATATATCTTATTAATTAGAGGAAGGTAATAAGAAATAAATATCACAACTCTCCCCTATTCTGTGTTTCTAGATGCCCACATCAAGCCTTTCTTAAAAACCAACATTCTTACACGAGAACTTTAACATATCAGTTACAGTTTCAGGTAAAAATAAAAAAGAACACTTTTAGTCTACTTATATTACACTAACAATACATAATATTTCAAGCTTGTAATTTAAACACTGCGTTTTTATTAGAAGAGAATCGAATATTTCATCCACTTTATGTCGGCTACAGTTATCGCGAACGATGTGTTTCGCTCAATGTCAAATCTTTTATTCTTACACTAGTACGTTTCTGGTATCCCATCTGTCCTGGATGACCTCACATGTAGTGGAAGTATTATTACACATGCCTCAAGGAGACCGAATAAATAATGTGTAGCATATAAGATTAAAATTACACTTTGAAAAGATGTTCAGCCAGTAACAATAGTTATATTCAAATATCCTTTGAACTACACAAAATACACTTTAGAACTAGTAATCTTGCAGTAAAAACAGCCGAAAATATCACGTAGTAGATATAGTTTAAAAATAAAACCATATTACACGACTAGTACTGATAGCAATTAAACCTTACATTAAAATACGGTGACTACACTATAGTACAACACGTACTAGTTAAACCTTTTTAAAAACCAGACAAACATTAAAATCATATTGACAAAACAATCCATTATATTTAATGAAAAATAGAACGCACGGGACCAGTAGGATCTATCAATGTTCTCAGGTTGAAGAGACAATGTTTTACAACAGTGATGGTATTCTTTTTTGTGCAGTTTAAAGTCTTTGTCATCTTTTCTTTGATCTTTTACAGTTCCCCTGTTCTTTGGAACTGCCAAATGTTGTCTGGTCCTGGTTCTCTGTTTACTGTAATGTCATCTCTCCTCTGATCTCTCACAGTTCCCCTGTTCTTTGGACCTGCTAAATGTTGTCTGGTCCCAGTTCTCTGTTTACTGTAGAAACCACGTGGAGTAAGTGCTCCAGTGCTCAATGATCTACAGCTTACAACGAACTGAGACATTCGATTAAATAAATCATTGCTGGACTCAACTATTTTTGTGCTGGTATATTGATTTGAACTCTCTGTTAAGACTATATGTATCACTTCTGATTTCGTATTATTTGTTTTCACAGCTTAGAAAGTTAATTACATAACTTCACTTCGCTAAGAACCTTCTTACTTCCAGAAACTAATCAAAAATATTTTAAGGCTGCTTGGAATCTGCACCAGCTGTGTTTTAACATAAAGACTGCTTGGAATCTGCAGTTTCTTACTGTGTTTAAACATTAAGACAATTGGAATCTGCACCAGCTGTGTTTCTTACTGTGTTTAAACATTAAGACAATTGGAATCTGCACCAGCTGTGTTTCTTACTGTGTTTAAACATTAAGACAATTGGAATCTGCACCAGCTGTGTTTCTTACTGTGTTTAAACATTAAGACAATTGGAATCTGCACCAGCTGTGTTTCTTACTGTGTTTGAACATCTAGACAAGTGCCATTCTTTGTGAACCTTCCTTCAGTTACCATATACTTTACAAACAGAACGAATAATTATCATTTGTTTCTACAATTTATTAAGACATATGTAAAAGTTCTTCTGCAAGATTAGCTGTGAATGAAATTGATGTTTCACTGTAAACAATGTTGTATTAACCACGATCGTGGCTAGATGTCTGCAAGGGTGTTTCACTGTAAACAGTCAATGTTGTATTAACCACGATCGTGGCTAGATGTCTGCAAGGGTGTTTCACTGTAAACAGTCAATGTTGTATTAACCACGATCGTGGCTAGATGTCTGCAAGGGTGTTTCACTGTAAACAGTCAATGTTGTATTAACCACGATCGTGGCTAGATGTCTGCAAGGGTGTTTCACTGTAAACAGTCAATGTTGTATTAACCACGATCGTGGCTAGATGTCTGCAAGGGTGTTTCACTGTAAACAGTCAATGTTGTATTAACCACGATCGTGGCTAGATGTCTGCAAGGGTGTTTCACTGTAAACAGTCAATGTTGTATTAACCACGATCGTGGCTAGATGTCTGCAAGGGTGTTTCACTGTAAACAGTCAATGTTGTATTAACCGTGACTGTGACTAGATGTCTGCAAGGGTGTTTCACTGTAAACAATGTTGTATTAACCATGATTGCAAGGGTGTTTCACTGTAAACAGTCAATGTTGTATTAACCACGATCGTGGCTAGATGTCTGCAAGGGTGTTTCACTGTAAACAGTCAATGTTGTATTCTGTGGCTAGATGTCTGCAAGTGTTTCACTGTAAACAGTTAACGTTTTATTAACTGTGACTGTGACTAGATGTGGTAAAATATTAATATTGTAGCTATTGTCAAAGTTTCCTATCGAATACCCTGCTATAAAGAATCAAGGCTACAAAAAATATGCCTAAGTCCAAAATTTGCCCAAATATATTTTTTTCCTATAAAGACTCGATATGAGATTAGCTGTTCAAGTAGCGCAGATTTCTCAGGTCGATATGAGATTAGCTGTTCAAGTAGCCCAGATTTCTCAGGTCGATATGAGATTAGCTGTTCAAGTAGCCCAGGTTTCTCAGGCCGATATGAGATTAGCTGTTCAAGTAGCCCAGGTTTCTCAGGTCGATATGAGATTAGCTGTTCAAGTAGCCCAGGTTTCTCAGGTCGATATAAGATTAGCTGTTCAAGTAGCCCAGGTTTCTCAGGTCGATATGAGATTAGCTGTTCAAGTAGCCCATGTTTCTCAGGTAGATATGAGATTAGCTGTTCAAGTAGCCCAGATTTCTCAGGTCGATATGAGATTAGCTGTTCAAGTAGCCCAGGTTTCTCAGGTCGATATGAGATTAGCTGTTCAAGTAGCCCAGGTTTCTCAGGTCGATATGAGATTAGCTGTTCAAGTAGCCCAGGTTTCTCAGGTCGATATAAGATTAGCTGTTCAAGTAGCCCAGGTTTCTCAGATCGATATGAGATTAGCTGTTCAAGTAGCCCAGATTTCTCAGGTCGATATGAGATTAGCTGTTCAAGTAGCCCAGGTTTCTCAGGTCGATATGAGATTAGCTGTTCAAGTAGCCCAGGTTTCTCAGGTCGATATAAGATTAGCTGTTCAATTAGCCTAGGTTTCTCAGGTCGATATAAGATTAGCTGTTCAAGTAGCCCAGGTTTCTCAGGTCGATATAAGATTAGCTGTTCAAGTAGCCCAGGTTTCTCGGGTCGATATAAGATTAGCTGTTCAAGTAGCCCAGATTTCTCAGGTCGATATAAGATTAGCTGTTCAAGTAGCCCAGGTTTCTCATGAAATTCGGTCCTAAGGAGCGTCGGCGTTGATGGCTGAGCCACGTTAAGAGCCTGGTTTGAACCCAGGGTTTCTCGCCCAAGAAGCAAGCGATCCTTTGAAATGTTTGACCACACAGCAGTTTCTTAATTATCAAACGATAACACTGCTCCCCTCTCACAACAAATGTGGTGTTTTGTTCACTATTTATAGACGAGTTGTGTTACGTCACGCAACCACGTGATATAAACTTATCCCGCCATGATGGTAGGCTCGACGCCACATCAGTACGCCTCAGTTAGCTAGTCAGCAGTTCGTTTCTCATAACAGTTCTGAATTATTTTGACCATGGTGACTACATGCGTAGCTGTTGGTTGTCAGAACAGATAAGACCGAGATCCAGGAAAGAGCTTTCATCGTTTTCCGACGGATCCTGAGCGTAGATCTTGATGGATCGCTGCAGTAAAGCGAGAAGGTTGGCAGCCCACCAGCGCGAGTCGTATCTGCAGTGACCATTTCATTCTGAGTAAGTAACCACTATTTCTGCAGGAGATAATAAATATATAGTTTAGATTACAAATATAGGAAGACTCTGAAACCAGAAACGAAATACAATCGTTCTATAGTTGTGTTGAAGCTGTACAAATATAATATTATATCCTTTTACAAAAAAACGATTATAAAATTATTTCTCTGTATTATTTTTTAGCTTAACATGCATCACGACTGTGTATTGTATGAAGTTTACTTTTCATTTAGAAAAACGATGCATAAAGAACTCGGTTACTCTTGCCTCTTGGATTACAGATCAATAACAGTTAATGATTCACTTTTATTTAAATGAAAAAAAATTCAGACTGCAAGTTATTTACATATATTATTATATACTGGTACTTGTGTATTTGTCAATTTATATACATGAAAAGAGCTAACTGTCACAAAATTATGTAATATGTTTATTTTTGTAAGAGTGATGACCCCTTCCCCCAGACTACGTTCCTTCACAGTTACAATATGTGTCTTCTCCACAGAAGAAAAGGTCAAAAGTCGCTCTGGAAACATTCAACAGAAGATCGGCCTCCAGAAAGCGAAGAAAATGTGGTGGGTTTTTAATTGTTAAACTTCTGGTAAAACCATAAAAAATGTTCATTTTAGTAACCTATGATGTGTTTGATTTTTGAATATTTTTTCACATAAGTATGTCCTTTGTAATTTTATGTTTAGGTTTCTGATAATCATTTAATAAACATGAATATACAGAAATAAATCACAAGTAGGATTCATTTTGTTTCAGTGGTGTCACAGAGTGAAACTGACCAGTCTCTGTTGTCCATGTCTGCTTCCGCTGAGTATTGTGTGGAAGCTGTTGAACCGGAAGGTGGACTTCAACTTCCAGACATAGCCAGAGAGATCTCTATACAGACTGATCTCAGTATAACTGATACTGAAGCTTTACAGACAGAGTGTCAGAGATCTCCATACAGACTGATCTCAGTATGACTGATACTGAAGCTTTACAGACACAGTGTCAGAGATCTCCATACAAACTGATCTCAGTATAACTGATACTGAAACTTTAAAGAGTGTCAGAGATCTCCATACAGACTGATCTCAGTATAACTGATACTGAAGCTTTACAGAGTGTCAGAGATCTCCATACAGACTGATCTCAGTGTAACTGATACTGAAGCTTTACAGACAGAGTGTCCAAGATCTCCATACAGACTGATCTCAGTATGACTGATACTGAAGCTTTACAGACACAGTGTCAGAGATCTCCATACAAACTGATCTCAGTATAACTGATACTGAAACTTTAAAGAGTGTCAGAGATCTCCATACAGACTGATCTCAGTATAACTGATACTGAAGCTTTACAGTGTGTCAGAGATCTCCATACAGACTGATCTCAGTATGACTGATATTGAAGCTTTACAGACAGAGTGTCAGAGATCTCCATACAGACTGATCTTAGTATAACTGATACTGAAGCTTTACAGACAGAGTGTCAGAGATCTCCATACAGACTGATCTCAGTATGACTGATATTGAAGCTTTACAGACAGAGTGTCAGAGATCTCCATACAGACTGATTTTAGTATAACTGATACTGAAGCTTTACAGACAGTGTGTCAGAGATCTCCATACAGACTGATCTCAGTATAACTGATGCAGAAGCTTTACAGACAGTGTGTCAGAGATCTCCTTACAGACTGATCTCAGTTTAACTGATATTGAAACTTTACAGACAGTGTGTCAGAGATCTCCATACAGACTGATCTCAGTATAACTGATACTGAAACTTTACAGAGTGTCAGAGATCTCCATACAGACTGATCTCAGTATAACTGATATTGAAACTTTACAGACAGAGTGTCAGAGATTTCCATACAGACTGATCTCAGTATAACTGATACTGAAACTTTACAGTGTCAGAGATCTCCATACAGACTGATCTCAGTATAACTGATACTGAAACTTTACAGTGTCAGTGATCTCCATACAGACTGATCTCAGTATTACTGATACTGAAGCTTTACAGACAGAGTGTCAGAGATCTCCATAGAGACTGATCTCAGTATAACTGATACTGAAGCTTTACAGACAGAGTGTCAGAGATCTCCATACAGACTGATCTCAGTATAACTGATACTGAGACTTTACAGACAGTGTGTCTGAGATCTCCATACAGACTAATCTCAGTATAACTGATACTGAAGCTTTACAGACAGAGTGTCAGAGATCTCCATACAGACTGATCTCAGTATAACTGACACTGAGACTTTACAGACAGAGTGTCTGAGATCTCCATACAGACTGATCTCAGTATAACTGATACTGAAGCTTTACAGACAGAGTGTCTGAGATCTCCATACAGACTGATCTCAGTATAACTGATACTGAAGCTTTACAGAGTGTCAGAGATCTCCATACAGACTGATCTCAGTATAACTGATACTGAGACTTTACAGACAGAGTGTCAGAAATCTCCATACAGACTGATCTCTGTATAACTGATACTGAAGCTTTACAGACAGAGTGTCAGAGATCTCCATACAGACTGATTTTAGTATAACTGATACTGAAGCTTTACAGACAGTGTGTCAGAGATCTCCATACAGACTGATCTCAGTATAACTGATGCAGAAGCTTTACAGACAGTGTGTCAGAGATCTCCATACAGACTGATCTCAGTTTAACTGATATTGAAACTTTACAGACAGTGTGTCAGAGATCTCCATACAGACTGATCTCAGTATAACTGATACTGAAACTTTACAGAGTGTCAGAGATCTCCATACAGACTGATCTCAGTATAACTGATATTGAAACTTTACAGACAGAGTGTCAGAGATCTCCATACAGACTGATCTCAGTATAACTGATATTGAAACTTTACAGACAGAGTGTCAGAGATCTCCATACAGACTGATCTCAGTATGACTGATACTGAAGCTTTTCAGAGTGTCAGAGATCTCCATACAGACTGATCTCAGTATTACTGATACTGAAGCTTTACAAACAGAGTGTCAGAGATCTCCATAGAGACTGATCTCAGTATAACTGATACTGAAACTTTACAGAGTGTCAGAGATCTTCATACAGACTGATCTCAGTATAACTGATACTGAAGCTTTACAGACAGAGTGTCAGAGATCTCCATACAGACTGATCTCAGTATAACTGATACTGAGACTTTACAGACAGAGTGTCTGAGATCTCCATACAGACTAATCTCAGTATAACTGATACTGAAGCTTTACAGACAGAGTGTCAGAGATCTCCATACAGACTGATCTCAGTATAACTGATACTGAAACTTTACAGAGTGTCAGAGATCTTCATACAGACTGATCTCAGTATAACTGATACTGAAGCTTTACAGACAGAGTGTCAGAGATCTCCATACAGACTGATCTCAGTATAACTGATACTGAGACTTTACAGACAGAGTGTCAGAGATCTCCATACAGACTGATCTCTGTATAACTGATACTGAGACTTTACAGACAGAGTGTCTGAGATCTCCATACAGACTGATCTCAGTATAACTGATACTGAAGCTTTACAGACAGAGTGTCAAAGATCTCCATACAGACTGATCTCAGTATAACTGATACTGAAACTTTACAGAGTGTCAGAGATCTTCATACAGACTGATCTCAGTATAACTGATACTGAAGCTTTACAGACAGAGTGTCAGATATCTCCATACAGACTGATCTCAGTATAACTGACACTGAGACTTTACAGACAGAGTGTCTGAGATCTCCATACAGACTGATCTCAGTATAACTGATACTGAAGCTTTACAGACAGAGTGTCTGAGATCTCCATACAGACTGATCTCAGTATAACTGATACTGAAGCTTTACAGACAGAGTGTCAGAGATCTCCATACAGACTGATCTCAGTATAACTGATACTGAGACTTTACAGACAGAGTGTCAGAAATCTCCATACAGACTGATCTCAGTATGATTGATACTGAAGCTTTACAGACAGTGTCAGCAACTGAGAACTAAAAAGATTTCTCTCCCTGAACAATTAAATTTATTAAATAATAAAACTTATTATATATGAGTAGTAGTAGTAGGGATATTTGTGAGGAGGCATTAACTTGTATTTAAACTGAATATATAAATATTTAATACATGTTAACTCTGTTTTGTTGACACTTATCTCATGAAAAAAGCTCCAATTTGTGGTTAACTAAGTTGGTGCTCAGGTAAGAAAAAACATTTACCTTGACTTTGATAACAAAGAGAGGTTGTGCATTTGTGACTGTCCGTGCTTGCAACACTTCCACCCAGCTGTAAAAAACGTGTAGGTTTCCAGGCTCTTGTAGGACTTCAGTCTCTCTCCAGTGTGTGATGGTGTGGTGGTAATGATAAATGTCATTGTACTGAATGTCAGGTTTTGGATGAAACTGGTGAAATTTTCAGACAATATCAGATATGGGTCGACTTTGATTTTATCAATATAACTGCACTGATGATTATGATTCAAGCCTTTTGCATAATCAGATAAACATATAGGTCCATTCATATTGAAGATCGATCTGATATGACTAATGACAACATTTACACCACGTGATCACAGTTCACAATGTATACTTCCATACATACGGTCGACTGCGCTGCCTGGTGATGTTGCCTACCAACATGACGTCAGCATTGCAATCACGTGATCAGTGACGTCACATGCAAAGCCACTATACCTAGCCTGGTCCTTGAAATCACTTATATAAAGTACAATACAGTATACCCTCACCTATTCGCGGTTCCACATTCGCGGCCCCGCATATTCGCGGGTTAGGCTCTTAACCCTATCGCATCGTATGCCGGTATACCGGGCTAACGTCATAAAAACGAATGCGCGGTAAACAGGGCTTTTGTAGGTCATAGAGACTAAAAGCGCTTTTCGAGGGTATGTCTGTATTTACTCTCTCAAGCAGTTTTATCGATTGACGTCTTTATCGAACAATTATTACTGAATTGTACTGTACTGTATTATTATTACCTGAACTGTGCGTACTGTATTTATCTAAGTTTGCCTTTAAATTTGTTCCACTTTCTGTCAATTCTAATACATGTGTTGTACGCATAGAAAATGACTTTACGGTACAGTAATACAGTATGGGTAACTATACTATGTACGTTTCTTTTTGATTAAAATATTGTTGCAGTACAAAATTAAAATGTGTTTACATTATCATTACTACATTAGTGAAATACATGACTGCATGCAATATTACTACATTATTACTGTATTAATGAGTAAGAGTGTCTTTATAAAGTGTCTGGGAAACATTTAGTACCGTATATACAGTAAAACTGCATCCAATATTCGCGGTTTTTCGCTATTCGCTGGGGTTAAAGAATGTAACCCCCGCGAATAGCGAGGGAATACTGTAGTCATTTACAATTAGAATTGCACCAAATAAGCCGATTTTCAGCTGCCGAACCTCGCGAGGCATCACTGGGAATAAATATAGTTAACCGATAAAAGAAATATAAAAAAACTGCAGTTAATGAACTATGGTCATTAAATTGTTCTGACGTAAAGGTACATAATTCTCGACAGTATGTAACAAGCACATGTTATTCAGGGCAAAGCTCATATGAAAGGAAATAATTATATTCACTGTTATAACTTAAAGTACGTTTTCATGTACAAGAACAGCAGAAGTCTCTCGCACGTGAGGGAAACTTACCATTGTTTTGTACGTAAAAAAACACAAAGACGATTTCCAGTACCTTCGACGTGAAAATAATGAAGAAAATTATGACCATGAAACGTAAATATAATACATACTGTAATTATATTATAGACCTCTTAATGAAAATTAAAGTAGAAATATTGTGGTAATGTTGAAGTAGTGATGAGGTATAGTTATTGTAGTAAGTTTAAACGTAAACGTAAGTTAAACTACTTGTAGTATTCCTGGACGTAAATTTCATGTAGATATACTGTGGTGAGGTTAAACTAGATATAAGGTATATTTATTGTAGTAGGTATAGACGTTAACGTAAATTAAAATACTTGTAGTATTCCTGGACGTAAAGTAAACGTAAGTTAAACTAGAAATTGTATTCCCGAGTCTGATATGACAGAAGAAATAAGGCCTAACTTATATATGTTATCGGTACATAAAGACTACATTTATAATAAATTTACTCAGTTGTAAGGTGTGGAAGTTGAAAGGTACGTTAAGAGTCCAATTAGCTACTTCGTGACAAATGTCTTCAACAGAAACGGACGTTGCGTGACGTCGTATTTTCTAAACACATTGTATTACATAATCATCACGCTTTCTGTTTCGAACAGAACGTACCAACAGATTAATGGCGGTTAATCTGGAGAACCCGAGTTTTGTAAAGTGATACAAGAAACAGTGGATGAAAACCTCTTTGATTTATTTCATGAAGAACACACAGTGACAAAAAAATTCACTCCACAAATCCTATACTAGAAATTAGGTTAGAAAAAATCAAATGCTTACTGACCGTCAGGAAAAGATGGAATCTCCAGCTTCATTACACCAAAATAGAAGTGGTAATGTGTTAAAGATATTGTTTTACATCGGATATAAGTATCCGACAACATTTGAATCACTTACAAACAATATTTCCGTAACGAACAACTCTCTCACGAGACGAACAGGGTTTCACGTGACAGTAACCAAAATGAATCAATTCTCTACCGAGTCGATTTGTACGTGGACAGAATTGGCAAGTGGAATTATCACATTAGTTTCGGCTGGTGCTAAATGAAGTTATCACATTAGTGTGGCCTGGTACTAAGGACTGAACTCCAGATAGAATACGAAAACTAAAAATATCTAAAGTTGTTTAAGGCGTTTTAGTTTGTTGAGAACACGCGTCAATATATGTCCATCTAAGATGGCGGCCTTTTAATCCTAAGAATAACGTCCATTCCGACTTTATAAGATGCTATGAACTTCAATAGAGGACCCAGACATGAGAGGATAAGAGTCGGTGTGCATAGAACGTTGTCGGCGGATGGTGTTCTTGTGTCTTGTTCCTAAAGAATTTCGTATCTTCTTGACTGATGGCAGTCGACGACATCTCAGCTTTTTTCTGATCATATCCTTGAACGTTCGACGAACCTGTAGAGAATCAGGGTTAAAAGTAACAGGTTAAACATACAAAATTAAACCCAGAAACCATGTCTTAAAGACTGAATAGAAACAGGTTAAGATGTTTCAAGCTTTAATTCTTCTATAAAGCAATAACAACCTTTATAAATATATACTGTGTTTTCAGTTCTCTAACTAATTGTATGGTGTTTAGTGGAATTTCAATAATTAAATGTTTCCAGTTCTCTAACTTTAGAAACAACTAGTACTTCAATTAGAGACTTGTAATATTATCATCAGCATAGCCTTAACCAGACTCGAACTTCAGACTAAAGTTGGCTCGGTCTAATATAATATATTACAAGTCGATTATAATATACTACCTTCAGACAGAGATCAGCTTCTGGTTAATTACAATACATTACATTCAGGCAGAGATCAGCTTCTGGTTAATTACAATACATTACATTCATACAGAGATCAGCTTCTGGTTAATTACATTCTGACAGAGATCATCTTCTGGTTAATTACAATACATTACATTCAGACAGAGGTCAGCTTCTGGTTAATTACAATACATTACATTCAGACAGAGATCAGCTTTTGGTTAATTACATTCAGACAGAGATCATCTTCTGGTTAATTACAACACATTACATTCATACAGAGATCAGCTTCTGGTTAATTACAATATATTTCATTCAGACAGAGATCAGCTTCTGGTTAATTACAATACATTACATTCATACAGAGATCAGCTTCTGGTTAATTACAATACATTACATTCAGACAGAGATCATCTTCTGGTTAATTACAATACATTACATTCATACAGAGATCAGTTTCTGGTTAATTACAATACATTACATTCAGACAGAGGTCAGCTTCTGGTTAATTACAATACATTACATTCAGACAGAGATCATCTTCTGGTTAATTACAATACATTATATTCAGACAGAGATCAGCTTCTGGTTAATTACAATACATTACATTCAGACAGAGGTCAGCTTCTGGTTAATTACAATACATTACATTCATACAGAGATCAGCATTTGGTTAATTACAATACATTACATTCAGACAGAGATCAGCTTCTGGTTAATTACAATACATTACATTCAGACAGAGATCAGCTTCTGGTTAATAACAATACATTACATTCATACAGAGATCAGCTTCTGGTTAATTACAATACATTACATTCAGACAGAGGTCAGCTTCTGGTTAATTACAATACATTACATTCTGACAGAGATCATCTTCTGGTTAATTACAATACATTACATTCAGACAGAGATCAGCTTCTGGTTAATTACAATACATTACATTCATACAGAGATCAGCTTCTGGTTAATTACAATACATTACATTCATACAGAGATCAGCTTCTGGTTAATTACAATACATTACATTCAGACAGAGGTCAGCTTCTTATTAATTACAATACATTACATTCAGACAGAGATCAGCTTCTGGTTAATTACAATACATTACATTCAGACAGAGATCATCTTCTGGTTAATTACAATACATTATATTCAGACAGAGATCAGCTTCTGGTTAATTACAATACATTACATTCAGACAGAGATCAGCTTCTGGTTAATTACAATACATTACATTCAGACAGAGATCATCTTCTGGTTAATTACAATACATTACATTCATACAGAGATCATCTTCTGGTTAATTACAATACATTACATTCAGACAGAGGTCAGCTTCTGGTTAATTACAATACATTACATTCATACAGAGATCAGCTTCTGGTTAATTACAATACATTACATTCAGACAGAGATCAGCTTCTGGTTAATTACAATACATTACATTCAGACAGAGATCAGCTTCTGGTTAATTACAATACAGAGAGAGATCAATGTTTGACAACCAATAATCCATGATACTAGTTTCCGTCTACTAACAATAATCATTAAAACACACAAACAAAAGAAATCTTCTCACCTTTGGATTAAGACCACAAAAAAACAGGAAGATGAGCAATCCCTGTAACAAAAACAACATTTCAGTATCGACAGATAATGATATGTAAAGTGGCTCATGTTACATTTTAGTTATTGTTTAACACTTTATGGTAAATATCTTATGTGCAGTGTAGTTCGTGTTCAACAGATCATGAAGTTAAAACACGAAGTATATATATATATATAGGCTGATACATAACCAGGTTGATTTTAAACGTTCTTATCTCCACGTATTTATTAATAACCACTTCATTAAGTACAAACACAAACCTGAAGACTGTTACTGAAGGAAAATACATAACGGAAAAAGTTGGTAAAAACATCTTCAAAAGCTAGGACGCTGAAGAACCAGTTGATGAAAAACCATGGAAGAATGACCATACCAGTCCGGAGGGAGGAACTAAAAAAAAACATTAGTGATTCTGTACGAAACTGTTGTACTGAAGGCGCGATAACGTCAGAAAACAAACTTTATTTTTGTGTAAGATTGGACATATTATTAAATATAGCTAAATGTCTAGTCTAAGAATACATTGAATCAACTTACGTTAAAATTGTCCCTAAACATTTACATTGTTGAAACATCTGGTCTAACAAAGTGTTAGGTCAAGTGAACGTTGGAATTGTTACTAAACGTTTATATTGTTAAAACATCTGGTCTAACAACGTGTTAGGTCAAGTGAACGTTGGAATTGTTACTAAACGTTTACATTGTTGAAACATCTTGTCTAACAACGTGTTAGGTCAAGTGAACGTTGGAATTGTTACTAAACGTTTACATTGTTGAAACATCTTGTCTAACAACGTGTTAGGTCAAGTGAACGTTGGAATTGTTACTAAACGTTTACATTGTTGAAACATCTGGTCTAACAACGTGTTAGGTCAAGTGAACGTTGGAATTGTTACTAAACGTTTACATTGTTGAAACATCTGGTCTAACAACGTGTTAGGTCAAGTGAACGTTGGAATTGTTACTAAACGTTTACATTGTTGAAACATCTGGTCTAACAACGTGTTAGGTCAAGTGAACGTTGGAATTGTTACTAAACGTTTACATTGTTGAAACATCTGGTCTAACAACGTGTTAGGTCAAGTGAACGTTGGAATTGTTACTAAACGTTTACATTGTTGAAACATCTGGTCTAACAACGTGTTAGGTCAAGTGAACGTTGGAATTGTTACTAAACGTTTACATTGTTGAAACATCTGGTCTAACAACGTGTTAGGTCAAGTGAACGTTGGAATTGTTACTAAACGTTTACATTGTTGAAACATCTGGTCTAACAACGTGTTAGGTCAAGTGAACGTTGGAATTGTTACTAAACGTTTACATTGTTGAAACATCTGGTCTAACAACGTGTTAGGTCAAGTGAACGTTGGAATTGTTACTAAACGTTTACATTGTTGAAACATCTGGTCTAACAACGTGTTAGGTCAAGTGAACGTTGGAATTGTTACTAAACGTTTACATTGTTGAAACATCTGGTCTAACAACGTGTTAGGTCAAGTGAACGTTGGAATTGTTACTAAACGTTTACATTGTTGAAACATCTTGTCTAACAACGTGTTAAGTCAAGTGAACGTTGGAATTGTTACTAAACGTTTACATTGTTGAAACATCTGGTCTAACAACGTGTTAAGTCAAGTGAACGTTGGAATTGTTACTAAACGTTTACATTGTTAAAACATCTGGTTTAACATTATGTTAAATCTATTTCTCATCTGTAAGAGTGACTTACTATTGAGTGAAAACATCAAACACAGTGACCAACAAGTGAAACTTCTATTTAATTGTTCAACAGTAATGTAACTCAAACTTACCGGGTCCTTTCTATCTCACTCTTAGGTGTCACCGAACGTAATGCAAAAAACCTTTTCATGGAAACAAGAATAAACACGGTGTTCAGCTGGAAAAGACGGGAGAAAACAAATACATTGTATGTGGTGACGTCATGCTGAACATTGAGACTATCTTTAAGAAACTCAGATCTGAACTGATGAAGAGCCGTTACTCGTAATGAAGGTAATTTCTGAGTAACCTAAACTATGATCGGTATACATATATACACACACACTACATGTCTTAATACACCAGAGAAGTTGTTCATACGAGTTTTGTTTAAGTACACCAGAGAAGTTGTTTACACAATGTTTCTTTAGGTACACCAGAGAAGTTGTTTACACAATGTTTCATTAGGTACACCAGAGAAGTTGTTTTCACAATGTTTCTTTAGGTACACCAGAGAAGTTGTTTACACAATGTTTCTTTAGGTACACCAGAGAAGTTGTTTTCACAATGTTTCTTGAGGTACACCAGAGAAGTTGTTTTCACAATGTTTCTTTACGTACACCAGAGAAGTTGTATTCACAATGTTTATTTAGGTACACCAGAGAAGTTGTTTTCACAATGTTTCTTTAGGTACACCAGAGAAGTTGTTTTCACAATGTTTCTTTAGGTACACCAGAGAAGTTGTTTTCACAATGTTTCTTTAGGTACACCAGAGAAGTTGTTTTCACAATGTGTCTTTAGGTACACCAGAGAAGTTGTTTTCACAATGTGTCTTTAGGTGCACCAGAGAAATGTTTCTTACGATTTTTCATTTGAATATGAATTCAGAAACACTTTAAAAATAACTTGAACCAATAGGACGCAAAGCATGATCCACCACAGATTCTCAATCCGGTGTATTAACCAGGAGGCTACCCCCAGCCAAAGAAAAAATCTATACATTTATTTATTTTGTCTGTGGGCGAAGAGACATTACTCGAGTAAAAATTAGTATATCAGTATATTTATACAAATACCGCCCATGAAGAGAAAAAGAAGTCGTCAACTTACCACGAGTAACACAGTTAAATATTACAAACAAACACGGTGGAGAGAGAAGAAGTCGTCAACTTACCATGAGTAGCACAGTCAAATATTACAAACAAACAGAGTGGAGAGAGAAGAAGTCGTCAACTTACTACAAGTAACACAGTCAAATATTACAAACAAACAGAGTGGAGAGAGAAGAAGTCGTCAACTTACCATGAGTAACACAGTCAAATATTACAAACAACACAGTGGAGAGAGAAGAAGTCGTCAACTTACCATGAGTAACACAGTCAAATATTACAAACAAACACAGTGGAGAGAGAAGAAGTCGTCAACTTACCACGAGTAACACCGTCAAATATTACAAACAACCACAGTTGAGAGAGAAGAAGTCGTCAACTTACCATGAGTAACACAGTTAAATATTACAAACAAACAGAGTGGAGAGAGAAGAAGTCGTCAACTTACCACGAGTAACACAGTCAAATATTACAAACAAACACAGTGGACAGAGAAGAAGTCGTCAACTTACCATGAGTAACACAGTCAAATATTACAAACAAACACAGTGAAGAGAGAAGTAGTCGTCAACTTACCACGAGTAACACAGTTAAATATTACAAACAAACACAGTGGAGAGAAAAGAAGTCGTCAACTTTCCACGAGTAACACAGTTAAATATTACAAACAAACACAGTGGAGAGAGAAGAAGTCGTCAACTAACCACGAGTAACACAGTTAAATATTACAAACAAACAGAGTGGAGAGAGAAGAAGTCGTCAACTTACCATGAGTAACACAGTGAAATATTACAAACAAACACAGTGGAGAGAGAAGAAGTCGTCAACTTACCATGAGTAACACAGTTAAATATTACAAACAAACACAGTGGAGAGAGAAGAAGTCGTCAACTTACCACGAGTAACACAGTTAAATATTACAAACAAACAGAGTGGAGAAAGAAGAAGTCGTCAACTTACCATGAATAACACAGTCAAATATTACAAACAAACAGAGTGGAGAGAGAAGAAGTCGTCAACTTACCACGAGTAACACAGTCAAATATTACAAATAAACACAGTGGAGAAAGAAGAAGTCGTCAACTTACCATGAATAACACAGTCAAATATTACAAACAAACACAGTGGAGAGAGAAGAAGTCGTCAACTTACCACGAGTAACACAGTTAAATATTACAAACAAACACAGTGGAGAGAGAAGAAGTCGTCAACTTACCATAAGTAACACAGTCAAATATTACAAACAAACACAGTTCAGAGAGAAGAAGTCGTCAACTTACCATGAGTAACACAGTCAAATATTACAAACAAACACAGTGGAGAGAGAAAAAGTCGTCAACTTACCATGAGTAACACAGTCAAATATTACAAACAAACAGACTGGAGAGAGAAGAAGTCGTCAACTTACCACGAGTAACACAGTCAAATATTACAAACAAACACAGTGGAGAGAGAAGAAGTCGTCAACTTACCATGAATAACACAGTCAAATATTACAAACAAACACAGTGGAGAGAGAAGAAGTCGTCAACTTACCCTGAGTAATACAGTCAAATATTACAAACAAACACAATGAGAAGAGAAGAAGTCGTCAACTTACCATGAGTAACACAGTCAAATATTACAAACAAACACAGTGAGAAGAGAAAAATCTTCAACTTACCATGAGTAACACAGTCAAATATTACAAACAAACACAGTGGAGAGAGAAAAAGTCGTCAACTTACCCTCAGTAACACAGTCAAATATTACAAACAAACACAGTGAGAAGAGAAGAAGTCGTCAACTTACCACGAGTAACACAGTCAAATATTACAAACAAACACAGTGAGAAGAGAAGAAGTCGTCAACTTACCACGAGTAACACAGTCAAATATTACAAACAAACGCAGTGGAGAGAGAAGAAGTCGTCAACTTACCATGAGTAACACAGTCAAATATTACAAACAAACACAGTGGAGAGAGAAGAAGTCGTCAACTTACCATGAGTAACACAGTCAAATATTACAAACAAACACAGTGAGAAGAGAAGAAGTCGTCAAGTTACCACGAGTAACACAGTTAAATATTACAAAAAACACAGTGAGAGAGAAGTCGTCAACTTACCATGAGTAACACAGTCAAATATTACAAACAAACACAGTAAGAAGAGAAGAAGTCGTCAACTTACCACGAGTAACACAGTCAAATATTACAAACAAACAGACTGGAGAGAGAAGAAGTCGTCAACTTACCATGAGTAACACAGTCAAATATTACAAACAAACACAGTGGAGAGAGAAGAAGTCGTCAACTTACCATGAGTAACACAGTCAAATATTACAAACAAACACAGTGGAGAGAGAAGAAGTCGTCAACTTACCATGAGTAACACAGTCAAATATTACAAACAAACACAGTGGAGAGAGAAGAAGTCGTCAACTTACCATGAGTAACACAGTCAAATATTACAAACAAACACAGTGGAGAGAGAAGAAGTCGTCAACTTACCATGAGTAACACAGTCAAATATTACAAACAAACACAGTGGAGAGAGAAGAAGTCGTCAACTTACCATGAGTAACACAGTCAATTATTACAAACAAACACAGTGAGAAGAGAACAAGTCGTCAACTTACCATGAGTAACACAGTAAAATATTACAAACAAACACAGTGAGAAGAGAAGAAGTCGTCAACTTACCATGAGTAACACAGTCAAATATTACAAACAAACACAGTGGAGAGAGAAGAACTCGTCAACTTACCATGAGTAACACAGTCATTGGTATAACGAAGGAAATACCCATTCCCCCCTGGATCGTGAGCCAGCAGCTGGGGTAAAGAAAACAAAAACATATATAGTAAATACAACAATATTCCTATCTAGTTATGTCACATCAACAAAAACAATATTCCTATCTAGTTATGTCACATCAACAAAAACAATATTCCTATCTAGTTATGTCACACAAACAGTACTCCTATCTAGTTATGTCACACAAACAAACAGTACTCCTATCTAGTTATGTCACACAAACAAACAGTACTCCTATCTAGTTATGTCACACAAACAGTACTCCTATCTAGTTATGTCACACAAACAGTACTGCTATCTAGTTATGTCACACAAACAGTACTCCTATCTAGTTATGTCACACAAACAAAACCTATCTAGTTATGTCACACAAACAGTACTGCTATCTAGTTATGTCACACAAACACAAACAGTACTCCTATCTAGTTATGTCACACAAACAGTACTCCTATCTAGTTATGTCACACAAACACAAACAGTACTCTATCTAGTTATGTCACACAAACAAATGTCACACAAACACAAACAGTATTCACACAAACAGTATCTGGTTATGTCACACAAACAAACACAAACAGTATACAGTTATGTCACACAAACAGTACTCCTATCTGGTTATGTCACACAAACAGTACTCCTATCTGGTTATGTCACACAAACAGTACTGCACACAAACAACTCCTATCTAGTTATGTCACACAAACAGTATCTATCTGGTTATGTCACACAAACAGTACTCCTATCTGGTTATGTCACACAAACAGTACTGCTATCTAGTTATGTCACACAAACAGTACTCCTATCTCGTTATGTCACACAAACACAAACTGGTTATGTCACTCCTATCTATCTATGTTATGTCACACAAACAGTACTCCTATCTGGTTATGTCACACAAACAGTACTCCTATCTAGTTATGTCACACAAACAGTACTCCTATCTAGTTATGTCACACAAACAGTACTCCTATCTAGTTATGTCACACAAACAGTACTCCTATCTAGTTATGTCACACAAACAGTACTCCTATCTAGTTATGTCACACATATACAAACAGTACTCCTATCTAGTTATGTCACACAAACAGTACTCCTATCTAGTTATGTCACACAAACAGTACTGCTATCTGGTTATGTCACACAAATGGTACTCCTATCTGGTTATGTCACACAAACAGTACTTGCTATCTATCTGGTTATGTCACACAAACAGTACTCCTATCTGGTTATGTCACACAAACAGTACTCCTATCTAGTTATGTCACAAAACAGTACTCCTATCTAGTTATGTCTATCTATCTGGTTATGTCACACAAACAGTACTCCTATCTAGTTATGTCACACATATACAAACAGTACTCCTATCTAGTTATGTCACACAAACACAACTCCTATCTGGTTATGTACTCCTATCTATCTGGTTATGTCACACAAACAGTACTCCTATCTGGTTATGTCACACATACACAAATACTCCTATCTAGTTATGTACTGCTATCTGGTTATGTCACACAAACAGTACTCCTATCTGGTTATGTCACACAAACACATGTCACAAACAGTACTCCTATCTGGTTATGTCACACACAAACAGTACTCCTATCTGGTTATGTCACACAAACAGTACTCTATCTAAATGTCACACAAAACAGTACTCCTATCTGGTTATGTCACACAAACAGTACTCCTATCTGGTTATACTCACATCTATTATGTCACAAAACAGTACTCTATCTATCTACTCCTATCTGGTTATGTTATGTCACACAACACAAACAGTACTATCTGGTTATGTCACACAAACAGTAATTCTATCTAGTTATGTCACACAAACAGTACTCCTATCTGGTTATGTCACACAAACAGTAACTCCTATCTGGTTATGTCACACAAACAGTATATCTGGTTATGTCACACAAACAGTACTCCTATCTACTCCTATCTGGTTATGTCACACAAACAGTACTCCTATCTGGTTATGTCACACAAACAGTACTCCTATCTGGTTATGTCACACAAACAAACAGTACTCCTATCTGGTTATGTCACACAAACACTCCTATCTGGTTATGTCACACAAACAGTACTCCTATCTGGTTATGTCACACAAACAGTACTCCTCTGGTTATGTCACACAAACAGTATCTACTCTATCTGGTTATGTCACACAAACAGTATGTCACACAAACAATACTCTATCTACACAAACAGTACTCCTATCTGGTTATGTCACACAAACAGTACTGCTATCTAGTTATGGTACTCCTATCTGGTTATGTCACACAAACAGTACTCCTATCTAGGTCACACAAACAGTATGTTATGTCACACAAACAGTACTCCTATCTGGTTATGTCACACAAACAGTACTCCTATCTGGTTATGTCACACAAACAGTACTCTATCTGGTTATGTCACACAAACAGTACTCCTATCTGGTTATGTCACACAAACATACAAATGTCACAAACAGTACTGCTATCTGGTTATGTCACACAAACAGTACTCCTATCATGTCACACAAACACAAACAGTACTCTATCTAGTTATGTTATGTCATCTGGTTATGTCACACACAGTACTCCTATCTGGTTATGTCACACAAACACAAACATCTGGTTATGTCACAAAAACAGTACTCCTATCTAGTTATGTTATGTCACACAAACAGTACTCCTATCTAGTTATGTCACACAAACAGTACTGCTATCTAGTTATGTCACACAAACAGTACTCCTATCTAGTTATGTCACACAAACAGTACTCCTATCTAGTTATGTCACACAAAAACAGTACTCCTATCTAGTTATGTCACACAAACAGTACTCTATCTAGTTACTCCTATCTGGTTATGTCACACAAACAGTACTCCTATCTGGTTATGTCACAACAGTACTCCTATCTGGTTATGTCACACAAATCTAGTTATGTCACATCTGGTTATGTCACAGTACTCCTATCTGGTTATGTCACACATACACAAACAGTCACACAAACAGTACTCCTATCTGGTTATGTCACACAACACAAACACACAAGTATGTCCTATCTGGTTATGTCACACAAACAGGTACTCCTATCTAGTTATGTCACACAAACAGTACTCCTATCTAGTTATGTCACACAAACAGTACTCCTATCTAGTTATGTCACACAAACAGTACTCCTATCTAGTTATGTCACACAAACAGTACTCCTATCTAGTTATGTCACACAAACAGTACTCCTATCTAGTTATGTCACACAAACACAAACAGTACTCCTATCTAGTTATGTCACACAAACAGTACTCCTATCTAGTTATGTCACACAAACAGTATTCTATCTGGTTATGTCACACAAACGGTACTCCTATCTGGTTATGTCACACAAACAGTACTCTGGTTATGTCACACAAACAGTACTATCTCTGGTTATGTCACACAAACAGTACTCCTATCTAGTTATGTCACACAAACACAAACAGTACTCCTATCTAGTTATGTCACACAAACAGTATCTCACACAAACAGGTACTCTATCTGGTTATGTCACACAAACAGTACTCCTATCTGGTTATCTGTTATGTCACACAAATAGTACTCCTATCTAGTTATGTCACACAAACAGTACTGCTATCTAGTTATGTCACACAAACAGTACTCCTATCTAGTTATGTCACACAAACAGTACTCCTATCTAGTTATGTCACACAAACAGTACTCCTATCTAGTTATGTCACACAAACAGTACTGCTATCTAGTTATGTCACACAAACAGTACTCCTATCTAGTTATGTCACACAAACAGTACTCCTATCTAGTTATGTCACACAAACAGTACTCCTATCTAGTTATGTCACACAAACAGTACTCCTATCTAGTTATGTCACACAAACAGTATTCCTATCTAGTTATGTCACACAAACAGTACTCCTATCTAGTTATGTCACACAAACAGTACTCCTATCTAGTTATGTCACACAAACAGTATAGTTGAATTTTTCCAAAATAAACAGATACTTAAATAGAAATATTTTTAAATGTAAACTAGAATTAATATGTAATTATAACAAGAACCATAATTATTGATGTAATAAAACTATTTGTTCTGTTTACTGTTAATAAAACTAGTTGTTCTGTTTACCGTTAATAAAACTCTTTGTTCTGTTTACAGTTAATAAACCTCTTTGTTCTGTTTACTGTTAATAAAACTCTTTGTTCTGTTTACCGTTAATAAAACTCTTTGTTCTGTTTACTGTTAATAAAACTCTTTGTTCTGTTTACCGTTAATTAAGACTTTAAAAAAGCCGAAATATAATGTAGAAAAAAAAATCTTACTTGAACTCGAACCAAATCATCTACCCTCACTCCAGTGTGACAGAAATCTACCCTCACTCCAGTGTGACAGAAATCTGCCCTCACTCCAGTGTGACAGAAACCTGCCCTCACTCCAGTGTGACAGAAATCTGCCCTCACTCCAGTGTGACAAAAATCTACCCTCACTCCACTGTGACAGAAATCTACCCTCACTCCACTGTGACATAAATCTACCCTCACTCCACTGTGACAGAAATCTACCCTCACTCCAGTGTGACAGAAATCTACCCTCACTCCAGTTTGACAGAAATCTGCCCTCACTCCAGTGTGACAGAAATCTACCCTCACTCCACTGTGACAGAAATCTACCCTCACTCCATTGTGACAGAAATCTACCCTCACTCCACTGTGACAGAAATCTACCCTCACTCCAGTGTGACAGAAATCTGCCCTCACTCCAGTGTGACAGAATTTCGTTTACAATTTTCTCAGAAAAAAAGTAAAATATTTATTGATAGTCGGTGTTGCTTTAATAATAATAATAAATTATTGTTAAAAACGTAATATACCATATTTTACGCCATGTAAAATGAACTTTTTTGCTTTAAAAATACCTTGAAAAATCCCCATGCGTCTCCCAAAATAAAAGTGATATTTAAGACAAGAGGTCAGTTTAGGGTCAACTCAAAACAGTCTCTCATGTAGATCGTAATGTCATTACTTACCAATTACAAGTATTTTAAACAGTACAAACCGTTCAGTTTAAACTAATACTGTTGATATACTCTGAATATTTTAACTGTATTTACTCTGTAGGTTGAATAAAGTCAAGCTCACATCAACCAAGGAGTTTTACCGGAGCCAAAATATTTTTCTTAAAATTGTCTTTCCAAAATTAGGGCGCGTCGCCCACGATGTGACGTAAAATACGGTATATTACAAAATATTTAGGTTAAAAACTTATAACTGGATCTATAAACGTTTCCTAAAAGAGTGTGACATTTAATTTTCGCCCGGCTATCTAAGGCTACATAGTAGGTTATGTAAGAATGGATGACACGGAGAGTGTTAAACAAGCTGAGTAGGTTATGTAAGGGTGGATGACACGGAGAGTGTTAAACAAACTGAGTAGGTTATGTAAGAATGGATGACACGGAGAGTGTTAAACAAGCTGAGTAGGCTATGTAAGGATGGATGACACGGAGAGTGTTAAACAAGCTGAGTAGGCTATGTAAGAATGGATGGCACGGAGAGTGTTAAACAAGCTGAGTAGGCTATGTAAGGATGGATGACACGGAGAGTGCTAAACAAGCTGAGTAGGCCATGTAAGGATGGATGACACGGAGAGTGCTAAACAAGCTGAGTAGGTTATGTAAGAATGGATGACACTGAGAGTGTTAAACAATCTGAGTAGGTTATGTAAGGGTGGATGACACGGAGAGTGTTAAACAATCTGAGTAGATTACGTAAGGATGGATCACACGGAGAGTGTTAAACAAGCTGAGTAGGTTATGTAAGAATGGATGACACGGAGAGTGTTAAATAAGCTGAGTAGGCTATGTAAGAATGGATGACACTGAGAGTGTTAAACAATCTGAGTAGGTTATGTAAGGGTGGATGACACGGAGAGTGCTAAACAAGCTGAGTAGGTTATGTAAGAATGGATGACACTGAGATTGTTAAACAATCTGAGTAGGATACGTAAGGATGGATGACACGGAGAGTGCTAAACAAGCTGAGTAGGTTATGTAAGGATGGATGACACGGAGAGTGCTAAACAAGCTGAGTAGGTTATGTAAGAATGGATGACACTGAGAGTGTTAAACAATCTGAGTAGGTTATGTAAGGGTGGATGACACGGAGAGTGTTAAACAATCTAGTGGATTACATAGAGATGGATCACACGGAGAGTGTTAAACAAACTGAAGTAGGTTACATAAGGATGGATGACACGGAGAGTGTTAAACAAGCTGAGTAGGCTATGAGAGATGAATGACACGGAGAGTGCTAAACAAGCTGAAGTAAACCATGTAAGGATGGATGACACGGAGAGAGTGCTAAACAAACTGAGTAGGCTATGTAAGATGGATGACACAGAGAGTGCTAAACAAACTGAGTAGGTTATGTAAGATAGATGACACGGAGAGTGTTAAATAAGCTGAAGTAGGCTATATAAGAATGGATGACACTGAAGTGTTAAACAATCTGAGTAGGTTATGTAAGGGTGAATGACACGGAGAGTGCTAAACAAGCTGAGTAGGTTATGTAAGAATGGATGACACTGAGAGTGTTAAACAATCTGAGTAGGTTATGTAAGGGTGGATGACACGGAGAGTGTTAAACAAGCTGAGTAGGATACGTAAGGATGGATGACACGGAGAGTGCTAAACAAGCTGAGTAGGTTATGTAAGGATGGATGACACGAGAGAGTGCTAAACAAGCTAGTAGGTTATGTAAGAATGGATGACACTGAGAGTGTTAAACAATCTGAGTAGGTTATGTAAGGGTGGATGACACGGAGAGTGTTAAACAATCTGAGTAGATTACGTAAGGATGGATCACACGGAGAGTGTTAAACAAGCTGAGTAGGTTACGTAAGGATGGATGACACGGAGAGTGTTAAACAAGCTGAGTAGGCTATGTAAGAATGGATGACACGGAGAGTGTTAAACAAACTGAAAGGCTATGTAAGAATGGATGCTGCGGAGAGTGTTAAACAAGCTGAGTAGGTTATGCAAATGGATGACACGGAGAGTGCTAAACAAGCTGAGTAGGTTATGTAAGAATGGATGACACGGAGAGTGTTAAATAAGCTGAGTAGGTTATGTAAGAATGGATGACACTGAGAGTGTTAAACAAGCTGAGTAGGTTATGTAAGGGTGGATGACACGGAGAGTGTTAAACAAACTGAGTAGGTTATGTAAGAATAGGATGACACGGAGAGTGTTAAACAAACTGAGTAGGCTATGTAGGATGGATGACACGGAGAGTGTTAAACAACTGAAAGCTATATAAGAATGGATGGCACAGAGAGTGTTAAACAAGCTGAAGTAGGTTATGCAAATGGATGACACGGAGAGTGCTAAACAAGCTGAGTAGGTTATGTAAGAATGGATGACACGGAGAGTGCTAAACAAGCTGAGTAGGTTATGTAAGAATGGATGACACGGAGAGTGTTAAACAATCTGAGTAGATTACGTAAGGATGGATGACACGGAGAGTGTTAAACAAGCTGAGTAGGTTACGTAAGGATGGATGACACGGAGAGTGTTAAACAATCTGAGTAGATTACATGAGATGAATGACACTGAGAGTGTTAAACAATCTGAGTAGGTTATGTAAGGGTAGATGACACGAGAAGTATTAAACAATCTGGAGTAGATTACATAGAGATGGATCACACAGAGAGTGTTAAACAAGCTAAAGTAGAGGTTACATAGAGATGGATGACACAGAGAGTATTAAACAAGCTGAGTAGGTTACATAAGGATGGATGACACAGAGAGTGTTAAACAATCTAGTAGATTACATAGAGATGGATGACACAGAGAGTGTTAAACAAGCTAGTAGGTTACATAGAGATGGATGACACAGAGAGTATTAAACAAACTGAAGTAGGTTACGTAGAGATGGATGACACAGGAGAGTGTTAAAGAATCTAGTAGGTTACATAGAGATGGATGACACGGAGAGTGTTAAACAAGCTGAAGTAGGTTATGTAAGGGCAGATGACACAGGGAGTGTTAAAAATCTAGTAGGTTTACATAAGAATGGATGACACGGAGAGTGTTAAACAATCTAGTAGGTTATGTAAGAGGTAGATGACACAGAGAGTGTTAAACAAACTAAGTAGGTTACGTAAGAGATGGATGACACGGAGAAGTGTTAAACAATCTAGTAGGTTATGTAAAAGATGGATGACACAGAGAGTGTTAAACAAGCTAGTAGGTTATGTAAAGATGGATGACACGGAGAGTGTTAAACAAGCTGAGTAGGTTACGTAAAAGATGGATGACACAGAGAGTGTTAAACAATCTAGTAGGTTACGTAAGAGATGGATGACACGGAGAAGTGTTAAACAAGCTGAGTAGGTTACGTAGAGATGGATGACACGGAGAGTGTTAAAGAATCTGAGTAGGTTATGTAAGGGTGGATGACACGGAGAGTGTTAAACAAGCTGAGTAGGTTACGTAAGGATGGATGACACGGAGAGTGTTAAACAATCTGAGTAGGTTACGTAAGGATGGATGACACAGAGAGTGTTAAACAATCTGAGTAGGTTACGTAAGGATGGATGACACGGAGAGTGTTAAACAATCTGAGTAGGTTACGTAAGGATGGATGACACGGAGAGTGTTAAACAATCTGAGTAGGTTATGTAAGGGCGGATAGCACTGGTAATCTATAGCAGAAAGCATATTTTAATAGATATATTAATAGTCACACGTACTATCTCTTTGTTTCGTATCCTTTGGGATTAATGGTAAACTATAGCAGAAAGCATATTTTAATAGATATATTAATAGTCACACGTACTATCTCTTTGTTTCGTATCCTTTGGGATTAATGACATAGGACAAAACAACAAATCCTGCTGGAAGAAGCCATGACACAATACAGTAGACTAGGATGGTTGAGGACCTGTCTGCCAATTGACGTATTTGTCTGTAGATGTGGACCACATAGCAAAACAGCCACAAACTTCCCACCAGGTGGATGTAGTGTAGCAGAAGGGAAACTGAAGAACATACTACCTGGATAAAAAATACAATAAAAATTAACTTCAAAATACACTGAGAAAAAGGTTCTGTGGTATAGGGATTAGGTAGGAAGTATAACCATACTGTATATCACTGTGTTATGTACCTTATAGGAGAACTGTATGTTATAATAAAACTAATAATATATCACAGCTTGTAGGCCACGTTCGGACTAGTGGATAGCAGGTGTGACTGTGGAGATGAGGTTCCCATTACTAGAAGATGCAAACGTAACTAATTATGTGCGTACAGTACGTACCACATTATAGCTACTGCAACGTAAAAAAATAGAATATCCTTTTCAGATGATTAACCCGAAGCTTCAAATACGGTGTTGTACGTCGTATTGAAAGGGAAAAAAACCCCAAACTTTTGTGTTTATAAGTATACTGGACGGCTAAACAGAGGCAAACATATGTAATATTCACATTTTATAATTTAAAGATGTATACTGTGTTAACTACATGGAAAATATACCAAGATTTTGTTATGATATACAGTTCAAAGATAAATTACGTTACCTCATTGTGTGTAGCAGAAATTCCAAGTAAGATAAAAACTTGAATGGAAGCCACTGATATCACGATGTTCACAATGATTATGGGGACCTCTGGTTTCTCAGTCCTGATAAAATATATAAGTGAAACTAAAGGTTTTTTTATAATAATAGGAAAGTTCTAGACAGAAAGTGATGATAATAATAGTAGCAAAGTTCTAGACAGAAAGTGACGATAATAATAGTAGCAAAATTCCAGACAGAAAGTGATGATAATAATAGTATCAAAGTTCTATACAGAAAGTGATGATAATAATAGCAAAGTTTCAGACAGAAAGTGATGATAATAATAGTAGCAAAGTTCTAGACAGAAAGTGATGATAATAATAGTAGCAAAGTTCTAGACAGAAAGTGACGATAATAATAGTAGCAAAGTTCCAGACAGAAAGTGACGATAATAATAGAAACAAAGTTCTAAACACAAAGTGATGATAATAATAGTAGCAAAGTTCTAGACAGAAAGTGACGATAATAATAGTAGCAAAGTTCTAGACAGAAAGTGACGATAATAATAGTAGCAAAGTTCCAGACAGAAAGTGATGATAATAATAGTACCAAAGTTCTATACAGAAAGTGATGATAATAATAGCAAAGTTCTAGACAGAAAGTGACGATAATAATAGTAGCAAAGTTCTAGACAGAAAGTGGTGATAATAATAGTAGCAAAGTTCTATACAGAAAGTGATGATAATAATAGTAACAAAGTTCTAGACAGAAAGTGATGATAATAATAGTAGCAAAGTTCTATACAGAAAGTGATGATAATAATAGTAACAAAGTTCTAGACAGAAAGTGATGATAATAATAGTAGCAAAGTTCTAGACAGAAAGTGACGATAATAATAGAAGCAAAGTTCTAGACAGAAAGTGATGATAATAATAGTAGCAAAGTTCTAGACAGAAAGTGATGATAATAATAGAAACAAAGTTCTAGACAGAAAGTGATGATAATAATAGTAACAAAGTTCTAGACAGAAAGTGATGATAATAATAGAAACAAAGTTCTAGACAGAAAGTGATGATAATAATAGTAACAAAGTTCTAGACAGAAAGTGACGATAATAATAGTAGCAAAGTTCTATACAGAAAGTGGTGATAATAATAGTAACAAAGTTCTAGACAGAAAGTGACGATAATAATAGAAGCAAAGTTCGAGACACAAAGTGATGATAATAATAGGAAAGTTCTAGACAGAAAATGATGATAATAATAGTAGCAAAGTTCTAAACACAAAGTGATGATAATAATAGTAGCAAAGTTCTAGACAGAAAGTGATGATAATAATAGTAGCAAAGTTCTAAACACGAAGTGATGATAATAATAGTAGCAAAGTTCTAGACAGAAAGTGATGATAATAATAGTAGCAAAGTTCTAGACAGAAAGTGATGATAATAATAGTAGCAAAGTTCTAGACAGAAAGTGACGATAATAATAGTAGCAAAGTTCCAGACAGAAAGTGATGATAATAATAGTACCAAAGTTCTAGACAGAAAGTGATGATAATAATAGTAGCAAAGTTCTAGACAGAAAGTGATGATAATAATAGAAACAAAGTTCTAAACACAAAGTGATGATAATAATAGGAAAGTTCTAGACAGAAAATGATGATAATAATAGTAGCAAAGTTCTAAACACAAAGTGATGATAATAATAGTAGCAAAGTTCTAGACAGAAAGTGATGATAATAATAGTAGCAAAGTTCTAGACAGAAAGTGACGATAATAATAGAAACAAAGTTCTAAACACAAAGTGATGATAATAATAGTAGCAAAGTTCTAAACACAAAGTGATGATAATAATAGTAGCAAAGTTCTAGACAGAAAGTGATGATAATAATAGTACCAAAGTTCTAGACAGAAAGTGATGATAATAATAGTACCAAAGTTCTAGACAGAAAGTGATGATAATAATAGTACCAAAGTTCTAGACACAAAGTGATGATAATAATAGTAGCAAAGTTCTAGACAGAAAGTGATGATAATAATAGTAGCAAAGTTCTAGACAGAAAGTGATGATAATAATAGTAGCAAAGTTCTATACAGAAAGTGATGATAGTAATAGTAGCAAAGTTCTAGACAGAAAGTGATGATAATAATAGAAACAAAGTTCTAAACACAAAGTGATGATAATAATAGGAAAGTTCTAGACAGAAAGTGATGATAATAATAGTAGCAAAGTTCTAAACACAAAGTGATGATAATAATAGTAGCAAAGTTCTAGACAGAAAGTGATGATAATAATAGTAGCAAAGTTCTAGACAGAAAGTGACGATAATAATAGTAGCAAAGTTCCAGACAGAAAGTGATGATAATAATAGTACCAAAGTTCTAGACAGAAAGTGATGATAATAATAGTACCAAAGTTCTAGACAGAAAGTGATGATAATAATAGTAGCAAAGTTCTATACAGAAAGTGATGATAGTAATAGTAGCAAAGTTCTAGACAGAAAGTGATGATAATAATAGGAAAGTTCTAGACAGAAAATGATGATAATAATAGTAGCAAAGTTCTAGACAGAAAGTGACGATAATAATAGTAGCAAAGTTCTAGACAGAAAGTGACGATAATAATAGAAACAAAGTTCTAAACACAAAGTGATGATAATAATAGTAGCAAAGTTCTAGACAGAAAGTGGTGATAATAATAGAAAGAAAGTTCTAAACACAAAGTGATGATAATAATAGTAGCAAAGTTCTAGACAGAAAGTGAGGATTATAATAGTAGCAAAGTTCTAGACAGAAAGTGGTGATAATAATAGTAACAAAGTTCCAGACAGAAAGTGATGATAATAATAGAAGCAAAGTTCCAGACAGAAAGGGTAAATAATAACAATTTAAAACTGATGATGAAAAGTTGTATGAATAGAACTATATAAATATTAAGAAACACAACGTGTTCTATTTTGCAAGTTTTAACCAATAAATAAACATTTTTCCTCACTTTTTATCTAAACTCTAATGTAGTCTGTGTGTTTGGAGGCCAGGCATGGCCAAGTGGGTTAAGACGTTCGACTCGTAATCTGAGGGTTGCGGATTCGAATCCCCGTCGCACCAAACATGCTCGCTTTTTCAGCCGTGGGGGTCTTGTAATGTGACGGTCAATCCCCCTATTCTTTGATAAAAGAGTAGCCCAAGAGTTGGCGGTAGGTGGTGATGCCTAGCAGCCTTCCCTCTAGTCTTACACAGCTATATAAGGGCCGGCTAGGACAGATAGCCCTTGTGTAGCTTTGCGTAAAATTCCAAAAACAAACAAACTGTCTGTTTATCAATCTATATGCTTTCAGAAACACATATAATATGTGTGAAAGGGATACATTTCATGATACTGAATAATTATCAGTAAAGGTTTCTACATTTCCGCCGCTAGAGGAGACTATTATAATTATAATTCAATTGAGTGAGCTTACCTGAAGTAAAAGGGCGTGGCATACAAGACAAGAAGAGCGGTCAACAAAGATACGACACAGCTTATCGTTATGGAAGGCCCCAGCTCTTGGTTTTCAGCCCGGTGTTCCTGGAGCATGGTGTACAAAACCGTTCGTTACTATCAACTTCATTGAGTGTGTATAACTTATATAATTAGTTGTGACAGTTGTCTTTCGTTTGAGCGAAACAAATTCATAATTTTCGCTTTGTTCATTTACAACGTTCTAAGAAAATATTACACTGTACCTGCAGAATAGTGTAAGTAGCGTAGAAGACAACCTCCTTCTGGTAAGATATTAGTTGATAAGGGTTAATTAATTTACATAATATAACGATTTCATATTCTTGTTCATACGGTTTAATTAACTTATCATGAAAGTGTTTCATATTCTTGTTGATAGGGTTTAATTAATTTATCTGGAAAGGGTTTCATATTCTTGTTGATACGGTTTAATTAATTTATCAGGAAAGGGTTTCATATTCTTGTTGATACGGTATAATTAATTTACCAAGAAAGGGTTTCATAATTTAAGAGATTCGGTTTAATTAGTTTACCACGAAATGGTTTTATGTTCTATAGATAGCCCAATTGATTCAATATTTTTTGTCGTGGTACAAGTCTGCCTCAGAGCTCGAGTTTAGCGTTAAGTGTCGTCAGGCCATTCTGGGGACGACAGATAAGATAGTTAAAACTGAACAAGAACCCAAAGTTTGTGGGTTTGGGTTTACTGACATTCATATATTTGTACACTAATATTAGAATTAGAACTAAACCTGAAACATCTACCTTTTATTAAACTTCCTTTTATATTTGCGAGTTTGTTTATAATTATTTCTTCTAAGACTCCGTAAACTGTGATCGTTAACGTATATTATTATTTATTTTAATACTTAGTGAATGTTAACGTATATTATTGTACAAATAATAGAAATAAAACATGAATGTTTTTTCGTTGATTTTCAGATAGAAATGTGAAGAATGTGATAGAGAAGTGGAGAAGACAACAAAAGAAAACTAAAAATATTTAAAAATTAATTTGATTTGTGAATTCTAAGAAAGATCCGTACCGTGAATGGTTGTTTTCTGGCCACAACAGCAATTACAGAGTTTCTGGAACACGAACAAATGACATCTGTTCCTTTTCGTTCTTTAATCCAGCATATTCCAGTAATCCAGTTGCTATAGAAACATCTTTGTTAGAGATCTAGGTCTAACATTGACGACGACAGACAAATCGTGATGAACATAGCTACATCTGATTACATTTGTTAGTTATGTAACACTGTAACTTAATGATTTTTAGTTGGTAATGGATTTGTGATGAAGATAACTGAAACTGTTTTGTCTTTCTCCGTTATCAAGTTTCGGTGTTAATCAACTTCCGTTTCAACGTAGTAAACAAGAGAAATATTTTAAGGTGTTTGTTGTGTAGAAACAAACAGTGTGTGGAAACAAGGAGCGTTTTAGGAAACTGTGTTATGTATACAAAGAAACTTGTATATATATATAGGGGCTGCCGTAACACATTGAATTATATGGATAAACAGTTCATTAGGGCGTAAAATTGTGAATGTTATATCAAAAATACAGTTAGGTTTAACAACGAGAAAGGGTTTAAACAAATTGACTTTGTTTTGATATACATCGATTTACACACTGACTTAAATATAGAAGTAACAAGAGGTTTAACACATTATTCGTCATTGTAACGAGAAACCAGAAGAAAAAAATAATTTGTAACCGGTACATTTCTCGGCCTTGAACAATTTAAGATATGAAAAATTTTAGTCATTACTAAACAAGTAATATATAAAACTCAACTGTATTAAACAAAAAAACCTAAACAATAAATTAAGTTGAAATTTCTAAAAAGGACAGTTACGTATTACTTCAGTTCATTTACAAATAAACAAGTTATAAGATTCTGAACACAACGTTTGTAACACAAAACAGTTGGGATTTAGAAACAGATCAAATCTTACCTTGTGCCATTTGAAATCGATTCACATGCAATTTTAAACCCTTCTGGGATTTCTAGCTATAAGAAATAAAATATGCCCAAGTCAACTTGGAAACAATAACACCTTTATCGTAAGAGTAAACAAACTAACTGGAAACAATAGCACCTTTGTTGTAACAGTAAAAAACAAACTACAAACAATAACACCTATATTGTAACAGCAACCAAACTAACTACAAACAATAACATCTTTATTGTAACAGTAACCAATCTGACTATTGAGATCCCTCTTGATTATTTACTTTAAATTAGAGGCGAAATGTTAAAAATAACATTTTAAATATTTTCTCTGTATGTGACACGTCACTACTCAGGATGTCTTTCGTTTAATACTGTGACTGATCGTTTGGGTCGGATGTGATAATAGACCAAAAAAAATCTTAAATTCAATTTTTATGAAGTACAAAATGTTTAATGTTACTGGCGAAGAAATGAAACCACGTAGTATGAACAGTAATCCGGATATTCGGGATAATGACACAACAAACTTGCCGTTTGTTGATAGCGTCAGCGGCGTATGGAAGAAAACAAAAGATATTTCTACACGTTTCTAATTCAAAATACACAATAGAGTCAATTTGGAATATGTTGAAAAAAACATTTACAGTGTAGTGTGATTTTATTATTAATATTAGGCTTATCGGTTTCATTACTTCGCCATCTTCAGGCGATGGATGCTTTTATACAAAAATAAAAGTTGATTTCAGAACAAGACTTAATACACACACAGCTCCTTCAGAATTTATGTTTTTTTTACCAAAAACAGAAATGCTTTCATAGGTGGCGCTTTCTGTGAAGAAGTACGTTTCAGAATTTCGACAAAACAAACCTTATTTTAGTTCCTGATGACGCGAAACACACTTAAAATAAAAATGTATCTCAGATCGGCTGGTATGGGTATTAACACGTTTATTAATAAAGCAGAGAACAATGTTTTGATCTTCTTAAGTGATCTTCAAGTTAACAAACCTTATTACAAGACATGGTTATTTGTAAGTAACGTTTTCAACTTCATATAATCTGATTCAATTTGAAAAACAAAATCCCAGTTGTTGTTTTGTCCAGTTTACACAAAGTGTTCTTTTAACTTACTAATTTTCTTAGTCACATAATTGGTAGTATTAAAGATGATTCATGTACCAAAATATTTTGAAAGGAAATATTAACTCACCACATTCAAAAATAAGTATAAATAATATTTAAGATAATGAAACAGAAGTGGTACGAACGTCATGGACTTTGAAATGAATATCATGTTCTATTTCTCCTTTCCTGGTGCTGCCCTCTGACGACAATGATGTTATGACAAGGTCACTCTTGACCAAAACATCTGCACGATTTAAAAGTTTCCCAGGCTGTTTAACCCTTATCACACATACTTTAAGTAAATGGGAATTATCTACAAGAAAGTAAAAATAACACATTTTTTCATACGATTCATAAAGAAAATTGTATTCAAAATATGTTTTTATGTTAGGCCTAACTATTCTATCGTGAGAAGATATACCATAAAGTAACTCATTCCTACTTTCTTAATTAAACCATACCACTATTTTACTCTGTCAGAGTAATATTTGAAATATATTTTTCTATTAGTCTTAACTATTAAACTACAGCTTGAATAATAATAAAAGGTACAATAGAAAGAAAGCAAGTAAACAGGATATCGGTCGCTATGGAAATACGATAAATTAGAACCGACGCTGTATCATTTCGAATAGAAAGAATGTTGACCAGGATATCGGTCGCTATGGAAATACGATAAATTAGAACCGACGCTGTATCATTTCGAATAGAAAGAATGTTGACCAGGATATCAATAACTATCGAAGCAAACAACAAAATAATAATATACGTCATCACGCACTGAAAAAAATGAATTTATACAACAGGGTGTTTTGTTTAAAATATGTTTTTATTTTACAAACTAATTACGCAACAGACAGCGACTGTGGAAGAAGAACAGAAGATAAATCTGTAATCTTCTACATCATCAGCTATCTTCACATTTTTAGAAATGTGTAGACACTTGACACAAGCTACATTATCAAACGATTACTAGTTGGGAGTAAAACCTACCTACAAATAAGTGTAATAACTTGAAGGATTTGTTAACTTTAGTAAGCGGTGCGAAAGACCATTTTATCTGGTTTATTACGACTGACTGTTTCTGTAACTTTACCATTCAACAGTGGACGTCTGAAACAGAGTGCAAAGCATTTTCTCAGTTCTATCTTGGTTAACACAGGTGTACCACATGTTCTTCTGATAACCTTAACATAGTAGGTTTCTCTGGCGAGTTAAAATTTTCTACTACGTCAGTCAGGAATTCATAACTCTGATAGACTAGACATGTTGGCTTTGATTAAAGTTGTTCTGGATTTGAATTCAGAGCGAATTAGTTTCGTAACCCAGCGAATGAAAAATAAACAGGGAATAAAATCTCGACCAGCGCTTTCTACTCAACAACAAACAGATTGTCATGACTTTAAAACCTTATGACTGGAAAATTCTTTAACGTATACTTGACAGTAAAACGACCCTCGCAATATCAGTTTCACTTCAAGTTAATAGAAATACAAATATATGAAGTGGATATAACTGAAACCTAATGACAGTCGCAAGGTAGAGAAATTAATTATTATGTTTTGCGTAAAACTGTAATATTGAATTATTTTCTGTGAAAGAACAGAATTACCAAGGAAACAGGAGAATCCCACAAGTTTCGGGGATGTTCGTTGGTGATATACGATGTTATGAAAAAACAATTTGGTCAGGGTCCCTTATTTAACACTTACTATTACAAGTTTACAAAACACGGTTTTCTAGTTTCAATATGTGGAGAGAGTTTGTACTGTTATTACTGGAAACAGTGAATCTTAAAACTTACAGTCACATTTGACTGGCAGCTAAAACACACCATTTAAAATACGTTTTACAGTATTTTAGTGTGAAAATATGTAAATGATTTGAACAAAGTTCGAAGTTAGCTCCAAGAAACAGAAATAAAACAAGCGAAGTATTCACATTTTTCTCCCACTGGTTAACCGTAGAGCTCGTGTCTACAATATTTCACCGAAAGGATAAATGTGACTGTTGGTCGAATCCCACTACTTGGAGTAACCCAGTAGATGGCGCTGACTGGTTGAGCGATATTCAATAATGAATCATTCCCTAACGGCAAGTTTGAAGGCTCATGACGTTAAAAATCGATTAAGTCAAATAAAAAGCATGTTTACAAACGACAACATTAACATTATCTACAACATTATCTAAAACATTATCTACATTATGTAAAACATTATCTACAACATTATCTAAAACATTATCTACAACATTATCTAAAACATTATCTACATTATGTAAAACATTATCTGCATTATGTAAAACATTATCTACAACATTATCTAAAACATTATCTGCATTATGTAAAACATTATCTACAACATTATCTAAACCATTATCTGCAACAATATCTAAAACATTATCTACATTATCTAAAACATTATCTACATTATGTAAAACATTATCTAAAACATTATCTGCGTTATGTAAGGCACATTATCTACAACATTATCTAAAAGCGTTATCTGCAAACAGTATCTAAAGGCATTATCTACATTATGTAAAACATTATCATAACATTATCTAAAGGCATTATCTGCGTTATGTAAAAGGCGTTATCTGCGTTATGTAATACATTATCTACAACATTATCTAAAGGCATTATCTGCAACAGTATCTAAAACATTATCTACGTTATGTAAAAACATTATCTATGAACGTTATCTAAAACGTTATCTGCGTTATGTAAAGCATTATCTGCAACATTATCTGCGGCGTTATCTAAAACATTATCTGCGTTATGTAAAACATTATCTACAACATTATCTGCGGCGTTATCTAAAACATTATCTGCGTTATGTAAAACATTATCTACAACATTATCTAAAGACATTATCTGCGGCGTTATCTAAAGGCGATTATCTACATTATGTAAAACATTATCATAACGTTATGTAAAACATTATCATAACGTTATCTAAAAACATTATCTACGTTATGTAAAACATTATCTGCGTTATGTAATACATTATCTACAACATTATCTAAAGGCATTATCTGCGAATAATATCTAAGGCATTATCTACGTTATGTAAAACATTATCTGTAACGTTATCTAAAACATTATCTGCGTTATGTAAAACACGGTTATCTGCAACGTTATCTAAAGGCGTTATCTGCGGCATTATCTAAAGGCACATTATCTGCGTTATGTAAAGGCATTATCTACCTGTATTATCTGCAACGTTATCTAAAGGCATTATCTGCGTTATGTAAAACATTATCTACAACGTTATCTAAAACGTTATCTGCAACGTTATCTAAAAACATTATCTGCGTTATGTAAAAAGCATTATCTACAACATTATCTGCGGCGTTATCTAAAAAACATTATCTGCGTTATGTAAAACATTATCTACAACATTATCTAAAACGTTATCTGCAACGTTATCTAAAGGCATTATCTGCGTTATGTAAGGCATTATCTGCAACGTTATCTAAAAACGTTATCTGCAACAATATCTAAAACATTATCTGCATTATGTAAAACATTATCTACAACGTTATCTAAGGCGTTATCTGCGTTATGTAAGACATTATCTGCATTATGTAAAAACATTATCTGCGTTATGTAAAGGCATTATCTATAACGTTATCTAAAGACATTATCTGCGTTATGTAAAGGCATTATCTACAACATTATCTAAAACATTATCTGCATTATGTAAAAAACATTATCTGCGTTGTGTAAAGGCATTATCTGAAAGGCATTATCTAAAACATTATCTGCGTTATGTAAAACATTATCTATAACGTTATCTAAAGACATTATCTGCGTTATGTAAAAGGGCATTATCTATAAACGTTATCTAAAGGCATTATCTGCGTTGTGTAAAACGATTATCTACAACGTTATCTAAAGACATTATCTACATTATGTAAAAGCATTATCTGCGTTGTGTAAAGACATTATCTACAACGTTATCTAAAGGCATTATCTGCGGCAATATCTAAAAACGTTATCTACATTATGTAAAGAACGTTATCATAACATTATCTAAGGCATTATCTACATTGTATGCAAGAGCATTATCTGCGTTATGTAAAAGGCGTTATCATAACGTTATCTAAAACATTATCTACGTTGTGTAAAACATTATCTGCGTTATGTAAAACATTATCTACAACATTATCTGCGAAATAATATCTAAAACATTATCTGCGGCATTATCTGCGTTATGTAAAACATTATCTATAACGTTATCTAAAGGCATTATCTGCGGCAGTATCTAAAAAAACATTATCTGCATTTATCTAAAACATTATCTGCGTTATGTAAAACATTATCTAAAGGCATTATCTGCGTTATGTAAACATTATCTACAACGTTATCTAAAAACATTATCTGCGGCAATATCATCAAGGCATTATCTGCGTTATGTAAAAACATTATCTGCATTATGTAAAGACATTATCTGCGTTATGTAAGGCATTATCTACAACGTTATCTAAAGGCATTATCTGCGTTATGTAAAAACATTATCTGCAACGTTATCTAAAACATTATCTGCGAACAGTATCTAAAAGGCGTTATCTACGTTATGTAGACGTTATCATAACATTATCTAAAAAACATTATCTACGTTATGTAAAAACATTATCTACGTTATGTAAAACAATTATCTAAAACATTATCTGCGTTATGTAAAACATTATCTACAACGTTATCTGCGACAATATCTAAGACATTATCTGCGGCATTATCTACGTTGTGTAAAACATTATCTATAACGTTATCTAAAGGCATTATCTGCGTTATCTAAAAACATTATCTGCAAACAATATCACAAAGGCATTATCTGCGTTATCTAAAACATTATCTGCGTTATGTAAAAAACGTTATCTAAAAACATTATCTGCGTTGTGTAAAACATTATCTACGACGTTATCTAAAAACGTTATCTGCGACAATATCACAAAGCGTTATCTGCGTTATGTAAAGAGCGTTATCTAAAGGCGTTATCTGCGTTATCTAAGGCATTATCTGCGGACAGTATCTAAAGGCGTTATCTGCGTTGTGTAAAAACATTATCTGCGCAATAATATCTAAGGCATTATCTGCGTTATGTAAAAGCGTTATCTAAAACATTATCTAAAAACATTATCTACGTTATCTAAAGGCGTTATCTGCAAACAATAATCTAAAAACATTATCTACGTTATCTAAAACATTATCTGCGTTATGTAAAAGCATTAATCTGCGTTATGTAAGGCATTATCTACAACGTTATCTAAAACGTTATCTGCAACAGTATCTAAAGGCATTTATCTGCGTTATGTAAAACGATTATCTACAACGTTATCTAAAGGCATTATCTGCGTTGTGTAAAACATTATCTACAACGTTATGTAAAACGTTATCTGCAACAGTATCTAAAGGCATTATCTACGTTATGTAAAGACATTATCATGAACATTATCTAAAACATTATCTACGTTATGTAAAACATTATCTACATTATGTAAAACATTATCATAACGTTATCTAAAAACATTATCTGCGTTGTGTAAAACATTATCTACATTATGTAAAACATTATCTAAAGACATTATCTGCGTTATGTAAAACATTATCTACAACGTTATCTAAAAACATTATCTGCGAATAATATCTAAGACATTATCTACATTGTGTAAAACATTATCTGCGTTATGTGTAAAACATTATCTACAACGTTATCTAAAACGTTATCTGCAACAGTATCTAAAGGCATTATCTGCATTATGTAAAACGTTATCATGACGTTATCTAAAGGCATTATCTGCATTATGTAAAACGTTATCTAAAGGCATTATCTGCGTTATGTAAAGACATTATCTACAAGCGTTATCTAAAACATTATCTGCAGCAATATCACAAAACGGTTATCTACGTTATGTAAAGACATTATCATAACATTATCTAAAGACATTATCTACGTTATGTAAAACATTATCTAAAAACATTATCTGCGTTATGTAAAACATTATCTGCAACATTATCTAAAACATTATCTGCAACAATATCTAAGGCATTATCTGCATTATGTAAAACATTATCATAACGTTATCTAAAGGCATTATCTACGTTATGTAAAAGACGTTATCTACGTTATGTAAAACGTTATCATAACATTATCTAAGGCATTATCTACATTATGTAAAACGTTATCTACGTTATGTAAAAACATTATCTACAACGTTATCTGCAACAGTATCTAAAGACATTATCTGCGGCGTTATCTGCGTTGTAAAACATTATCTATAACGTTATCTAAAGACATTATCTGCATTATCTAAAAACGTTATCTGCGGCAAGTATCTAAAGGCATTATCTACGTTATCTAAAACATTATCTGCGTTATGTAAAACGTTATCTAAGGCATTATCTGCGTTATGTAAAACATTATCTACAACATTATCTAAGGCATTATCTGCGGCAATATCTAAAACATTATCTACATTATGTAAAACATTATCTACATTATGTAAAACATTATCTGCATTATGTAAAACATTATCTACAACATTATCTAAAACATTATCTGCATTATGTAAAACATTATCTACAACATTATCTAAAACATTATCTGCAACAATATCTAAAACATTATCTACATTATGTAAAACATTATCATAACATTATCTAAAACATTATCTACATTATGTAAAACATTATCTACATTATGTAAAACATTATCTACATTATGTAAAACATTATCTAAAACATTATCTGCATTATGTAAAACATTATCTACAACATTATCTGCAACAATATCTAAAACATTATCTGCAACATTATCTACATTATGTAAAACATTATCTATAACATTATCTAAAACATTATCTACATTATCTGAAACATTATCTGCAACAATATCTAAAACATTATCTACATTATCTAAAACATTATCTACATTATGAAAAACATTATCTAAAAACATTATCTGCATTATGTAAAGGCATTATCTGCAACGTTATCTAAAACATTATCTGCAACAATATCTAAAGGCATTATCTACATTATGTAAAACATTATCTAAAACATTATCTAAAACATTATCTACATTATCTAAAACATTATCTGCAACAATATCTAAAACATTATCTACATTATGTAAAACATTATCTAAAACATTATCTAAAACATTATCTACATTATCTAAAACATTATCTGCAACAATATCTAAAACATTATCTACATTATCTAAAACATTATCTACATTATGTAAAACATTATCTGCATTATGTAAAACATTATCTACAACATTATCTAAAACATTATCTGCAACAATATCTAAAACATTATCTGCATTATGTAAAACATTATCATAACATTATCTAAAACATTATCTACATTATGTAAAACATTATCTACATTATGTAAAACATTATCTACAACATTATCTAAAACATTATCTGCAACAATATCTAAAACATTATCTACATTATGTAAAACATTATCTGCATTATGTAAAACATTATCTACAACATTATCTAAAACATTATCTGCAACAATATCTAAAACATTATCTACATTATGTAAAACATTATCATAACATTATCTAAAACATTATCTACATTATGTAAAACATTATCTACATTATGTAAAACATTATCATAACATTATCTAAAACATTATCTACATTATGTAAAACATTATCTACGTTATGTAAAACATTATCTAAGGCGTTATCTGCGTTATGTAAAACATTATCTACAACGTTATCTAAAACATTATCTGCAACAGTATCTAAAGGCATTATCTACATTATGTAAAACATTATCATAACATTATCTAAAACATTATCTACATTATGTAAAACATTATCTACATTATGTAAAACATTATCTAAAACATTATCTGCATTATGTAAAACATTATCTACAACATTATCTAAAACATTATCTGCAACAATATCTAAAACATTACATTATGCAAAACATTATCTAAAACATTATCTACATTATGTAAAACATTATCTGCATTATGTAAAACGTTATCTGCAACAATAATCTAAAACATTATCTACGTTGTGTAAAACGTTATCTAAAACATTATCTACATTATGTAAAGACATTATCTAAAACATTATCTGCAACATTATCTAAAAGACATTATCTGCGGCAGTATCTAAAACATTATCTGCGTTATGTAAAACATTATCTATAACGTTATCTAAAGACATTATCTGCAACGTTATCTAAAAACATTATCTGCGTTTATGTAAAACATTATCACCTGGCACATTATCTAAAACATTATCTGCAACATTATCTAAAAACATTATCTGCGTTATGTAAAAGGCATTATCTACAACATTATCTAAAACATTATCTGCAACATTATCTGAAACATTATCTGCATTATGTAAAACATTATCTACAACATTATCTAAAACATTATCTGCAACAATATCTAAAACATTATCTACATTATGTAAAACATTATCTAAAACATTATCTGCAACATTATCTACATTATGTAAAACATTATCTACAACATTATCTAAAACATTATCTACATTATCTAAAACATTATCTGCAACATTATCTAAAACATTATCTGCAACAATATCTAAAAAAATATCTACATTATGTAAAACATTATCTAAAACATTATCTAAAACATTATCTACAACATTATCTACATTATGTAAAACATTATCTAAAACAATACATTATGTAAAACATTATCTACAACATTATCTGTATTATGTAAAACATTATCTACAACATTATCTGCATTATGTAAAACAATATCTAAAACATTATCTACAACATTATCTACAACATTATCTACATTATGTAAAACATTATCTACAACATTATCTACATTATGAAAAACATTATCTACAACATTATCTAAAACAACAAATGAACTTTCCGATAATAACAACCTTGTGGAACGAAAATCTCGTCTTCTAAGTATGATGAATTCGTTCTTGATGGATCGCCTTCCGTCTTTCGAGCTGTTGCTACAAGTTCTGTGAAGGAAGAAACATGATTTCATGAAACTCGGTAATTAAGATGGAATTCAATCTACTAATGAATATCTGTCATTATCTTACATCTAAACATTTCTAATAATTATTACTATAACTTATTATCTCAGGATTTGAGATAATTAAACTTGTTTTTCGGAACCCAAATAGAAATTAATCATTTTTCCAATTATTTTTTTCCAGACCGTAATTAAAAATATATATTTTCCCTAATTCGTGCACGTTGTATAATTCCACAAGTTAAAAGGAATGGACCTATTTCTACGTAAATAACGCTTTATAACCTTGTTCTCAAACAACAACTACACAAATGGTATGATTTAAATATATCTTTATAAAGTTGTTTGATATCTCTAGCTGTTTGGTGAATGATACGAGCCAGTTTTACTCAAACTAAACAGAGGAACTTACGTGTAGCCTCAAACATCGAGTTTTCCAAAGTCAACCAAGGGGTCAAAGGTTATTTCATTTTTATTGTTTTAATAACAAGAACAGGGACTCACATTATCGTGTTGGTCATTACCAAAAGTCCTCCAGTCGAACGAAAGATCCGTGTGGGTAACAAAGATACCGTTACATAATGCCTCCAGGTGTCATCACGGTATGTCTGTTGACTTACAACGCTAGAAACCGAGTTTCGATACTCGTGGGGAGCAGAGCACATATAACCCATTCGGTACTCGTGGGGAGCAGAGCACATATAACCCTTTCGATACTCGTGGGGAGCAGAGCACATATAACCCATTCGATACTCGTGGGGAGCAGAGCACATATAACCCATTCGATACTCGTAGGGAGCAGAGAACATATAACCCATTCGATACTCGTGGGAAGCAGAGCACATATAACCCATTCGATACTCGTGGGGAGCAGAGCACATATAACCCATTCGATACTCGTGGGGAGCAGAGCACATATAACCCATTCGATACTCGTGGGGAGCAGAGCACATATAACCCATTCGATACTCGTGGGGAGCAGAGCACATATAACCCATTCGATACTCGTGGGGAGCAGAGCACATATAACCCATTCGATACTCGTAAGGAGCAGAGCACATATAACCATTTTGTATCTTCTGGCTTAACTTTCAACGAAACTTTTTCATCATACCAACGGTTCGTATGCTACGGCTACAAACAGTGAAAGAGGGCGATCTACACTCCTGTTTATATTGTGACTCTTTAAGGCTATAAACAGTGAAAGGAGGGCGGTCTACACTCCCGTTTATATTGTGACTCTTTAAGGCTATAAACAGTGAAGGGAGGGCGGTCTACACTCCTGTTTATATTGTGACTCTTTAAGGCTATAAACAGTGAAAGGAGGGCGGTCTACACTCCTGTTTATATTGTGACTCTTTAAGGCTATAAACAGTGAAAGGAGGGCGGTCTACACTCCTGTTTATATTGTGACTCTTTAAGGCTATAAACAGTGAAAGGAGGGCGGTCTACACTCCTGTTTATATTGTGACTCTTTAAGGCTATAAACAGTGAAAGGAGGGCGGTCTACACTCCTGTTTATATTGTGACTCTTTAAGGCTACAAACAGTGAAAGGAGGGCGGTCTAACTCCTGTTTATATTGTGACTCTTTAAGGCTATAAACAGTGAAAGGAGGGCGGTCTACACTCCTGTTTATATTGTGACTCTTTAAGGCTACAAACAGTGAAAGGAGGGCGGTCTACACTCCTGTTTATATTGTGACTCTTTAAGGCTACAAACAGTGAAAGGAGGGCGGTCTACACTCCTGTTAAAATTGTGACTCTTTAAAGCTATAAACAGTGAAAGGAGGGCGGTCTACACTCCTGTTTATATTGTGACTCTTTAAGGCTATAAACAGTGAAAGGAGGGCGGTCTACACTCCTGTTTATATTGTGACTCTTTAAGGCTACAAACAGTGAAAGGAGGGCGGTCTACACTCCTGTTTATATTGTGACTCTTTAAGGCTACAAACAGTGAAAGGAGGGCGGTCTACACTCCTGTTTATATTGTGACTCTTTAAGGCTATAAACAGTGAAAGGAGGGCGGTCTACACCCTGTTTATATTGTGACTCTTTAAGGCTACAAACAGTGAAAGGAGGGCGGTCTACACTCCTGTTTATATTGTGACTCTTTAAGGCTACAAACAGTGAAAGGAGGGCGGTCTACACTCCTGTTAAATTGTGACTCTTTAAAGCTATAAACAGTGAAAGGAGGGCGGTCTACACCCTGTTTATATTGTTACTCTTTAAGGCTACAAACAGTGAAAGGAGGGCGGTCTACACTCCTGTTTATATTGTGACTCTTTAAGGCTACAGACAGTGAAAGGAGGGCGGTCTACACCCTGTTTATATTGTGACTCTTTAAGGCTACAAACAGTGAAAGGAGGGCGGTCTACACCCTGTTTATATTGTGACTCTTTAAGGCTATAAACAGTGAAAGGAGGGCGGTCTACACTCCTGTTTATATTGTGACTCTTTAAGGCTATAAACAGTGAAAGGAGGGCGGTCTACACTCCTGTTTATATTGTGACTCTTTAAGGCTACAAACAGTGAAAGGAGGGCGGTCTACACCCTGTTTATATTGTGACTCTTTAAGGCTATAAACAGTGAAAGGAGGGCGGTCTACACTCCTGTTTATATTGTGACTCTTTAAGGCTACAAACAGTGAAAGGAGGGCGGTCTACACTCCTGTTTATATTGTGACTCTTTAAGGCTACAAACAGCGAAAGGAGGGCGGTCTACACTCCTGTTTATATTGTGACTCTTTAAGGCTACAAACAGTGAAAGGAGGGCGGTCTACACTCCTGATAAAATTGTGACTCTTTAAGGCTACAGGCAGTAAAAGAGGGCGATCTACACTCCTGTTTATATTGTGACTCTTTAAGGCTACAAACAGTGAAAGGAGGGCGATCTACACTCCTGTTTATATTGTGACTCTTTAAGGCTACAGACATTGAAAGGAGGACAGTCTACACCCCTGTTTATATTATGGCTCTTTAAGGCTACAGACAGTGAAAGGAGGGCGGTCTACACTCCTGTTTATATTGTGACTCTTTAAGGCTATAAACAGTGAAAGGAGGGCGGTCTACACTCCTGTTTATATTGTGACTCTTTAAGGCTATAAACAGTGAAAGGAGGGCGGTCTACACTCCTGTTTATATTGTGACTCTTTAAGGCTATAAACAGTGAAAGGAGGGCGGTCTACACTCCTGTTTATATTGTGACTCTTTAAGGCTATAAACAGTGAAAGGAGGGCGGTCTACACTCCTGTTTATATTGTGACTCTTTAAGGCTACAAACAGTGAAAGGAGGGCGGTCTACACTCCTGTTTATATTGTGACTCTTTAAGGCTACAAACAGCGAAAGGAGGGCGGTCTACACTCCTGTTTATATTGTGACTCTTTAAGGCTACAAACAGTGAAAGGAGGGCGGTCTACACTCCTGATAAAATTGTGACTCTTTAAGGCTACAGGCAGTAAAAGAGGGCGATCTACACTCCTGTTTATATTGTGACTCTTTAAGGCTACAAACAGTGAAAGGAGGGCGATCTACACTCCTGTTTATATTGTGACTCTTTAAGGCTACAGACATTGAAAGGAGGACAGTCTACACCCCTGTTTATATTATGGCTCTTTAAGGCTACAGACAGTGAAAGGAGGACAGTCTACACTCCTGTTTATATGTTACTCTTTAAGGCTACAGACAGTGAAAGAGGGCGGTCTACACTTCTGTTTATATTGTGACTCTTTAAGGTAACCAGAATAAAATGGGTTTGATGACAGCAGACGCTGGTTATTTTATTTTTCGATGTTAGTGTTGAAACAAAACAACAAAGTAAGAAACTTGAGTTCAACTGTGAGATTTCATTTATTCGGCAACTGTTCTAGTGTCTTTATAAAGATGCATAGTCCTGTAGAAACAGAAGCCAACTCTATAAACTCACCAACTGTAGAAGAAATGAAAGTGAGACGACAAGAGGTGCTGCTGTATGCCTTCACAATCCGAGCTGAGAATTCAGATAAACTTTCAACAAGGTGTACAAACGTTTCCTTCAGTTGACTCTTGAAATAAGCCAACAGTAAAATCAGAAATTATAAACATGAACTGTTTAACCATATATCGCTAATACACAAAGTACATTCAACAACCGAAACATACTATATCTATCTGTTTAACCATATATCGCTACTACGCGAAGTACACTCAACAACCTAAACAGGCTATATCTATCTGTTTAACCATATACCATTACTACATGAAGTACATTCTATAACCTACATATGCTATATATCTCTGAACAAATGTGTACCATCATTAGGTGAATGTATACATTTGAGCATATGCTGCAACTACTGTACTCACCAGATAGTCTGTGGACGTTCTGTTTTAAATCATGTGATTCATATACTACTCACCTGAGTGTCAGAGTTGACAGAAATTGACGAGTTTTGATTGGTCAGAAGTTTGTCGGTGCTACTCAGTACAACCTAAGACAGAAAAATTTGGAATAATTACAATAAATTACGTTGTGGAATTTAACTGGTATCAAATGCTTAAATTATACGTAAAAATAATACATATTTTCAGGTGTTTAAATAACATTGAAAGTAGAATTTAAGTAAAAAAACAAACAATGTTACCAACCCTACTACTATAATCCATTACATCAGTTGGTACCGTGTATACTGAACCAACCCTTCTTCTATAATCCATTACTACTTTAATATAAACCTGCCTTAGCAACTAATACATAACGGTCATTTTGTTGTAAACCTTTTCCACTAGGTGGCGATTTAATAATGTTATAAAGCTTCTTCACTAGGTGGTTTCAGATTAAGTAATTGCGTTTTGCGTTTCCCTTATAGCAAAGCCACATCGGGCTATCTGCTGAGTCCACTGAGAGGAATCGAACCCCTGATTGTAGTGTTGTAAATCCAAAAACTTACCACTGTACAAGCGAGGGACTCAGATTAGGTAATAGGTAACTAAGGTGATCTCAAGTAGTTCTCAGATTAGGTGATAGGTAACTAAGCTGATCTCAAGTAGTTTTAAATACACATTCTATGTAACTTGCATTAGGTAATACGAGGTCTGTTCAAAAAATACGCGGACTGACGTCATAAAACAAAATGTACTTTATTTGGAAGTTACAGGTCTGGGACCCCTTCAAAGTACTCTCCTCCCCAACGCACACACTTATCCCGATGGTGTTTCCACTTGTTGAAACAATCCTGGTACGCTTCTTTTGTAATGTCCTCCAGCTCCTTCGTCGCATTTGCCTTAATCTCGGGAATCATCTCAAATCTTCTTCCTTTCAAGGGTCTTTTGAGTTTGGGGAACAAGAAAAAATCGCAAGAAGCAAGGTCAGGTGAGCAGGGGGGGTGGGGAAGAACAGTGATCGAGTGTTTGGCCAAAAACTCACGAGTTCTGAGGGCTGAATTTCGCAGCAACGCGGTGCATCTTCAATTGTTCGGTCAAAATCTCGTAACAAGATCCAACTGATATCCCACATTCTTCAGCAAGCTCCCTGACAGTCAGACGTCAATTTGCCCGCACCAGGGTGTTGATTTTGTCGACGTGTGGGTCGTCAGTTGACGTGGAAGGACGTCCAGGACGCTCATCATCTTCAATGGACTGTCGACCATCCTTAAAACGTTCATGCCACTTGAAACATGCCGTACGCTTCATAGCAACATCACCGTAAGCCGTGTTAAGCATAGCAAAAGTTTCAGTCGCAGATTTTCCAAGTTTAACACAAAATTTCACAGCAAGTCGTTGCTGCTTCAGGTCATTCATTCTGAAATTCGCCAAACGAAAAAATCGCACTTCACTTAAAACCGCGTAGCTAATACACAAATGAAGATATCTGCAATCGGGAAATGGCGTCGTAATCAGCTGATCTGTGCGAACCTAGCGACACCAAGCGGATTCCCCTGTAACTAACTGGAGCCGCACAATTCAAACAGTCCGCGTATTTTTTGAACAGACCTCGTACTTTTTAAATCGCTCTGAATGTTAACTGATAAGATATTTATAACTCCGGCATGGCCAAGCGTGTTGCGACTCGTAATCTGAGGTTATAGGGTTGGCATCCCCGTCGCGCCAAACATGCTCGCCCTTTCAGCAGTGTGGTCGTTATAAAGTAACGGTCAATCCCACTATTCGTTGGTAAAAGAGTAGCCCAAGAGTTGGCGGTGGGTAGTGATGACTAGCTGCCTTCCCTCTATTCTTAAACTGCTAAATTAGGGACGGCTAGCACAGATAGCCCTCGAGTAGCTTTGTGCGAAATTCAAAAAACAAACAAACTTTTTTATTTTAACTTGGGTGAGCAGTCACCTTCACACAACTGTCTGCAGGCAGTGAAGGGTGATATAGATGTAACATATTGTTATGTTCATATGACCTCATATGAAGTTATGATTGTCATAGTAAATACCCATTACAGATCAAAACAAACTAAGCCTATCGTAATATTACATCCCACGTCAAGCTAAGCCTAAATAATAGATTATTTTCAATCTATAGGCCACATTAAAATGTGTTTATATCCAAGGCGTTAAAGGCCTGGCATGGCCTAGCGCGTTAAGGCGTGCGCTTCGTAATCTGAGGGTCGCGGGTTCGCGCCCGAGTCGCGCCAAACATGCTCGCCCTCCCAGCCGTGGGGGCGTTATAATGAGACGATCAATCCCACTATTCGTTGGTAAAGAGTAGCCCAAGAGTTGGCGGTGGGTGGTGATGACTAGCTGCCTTCCATCTAGTCTTACACTACTAAATTAGGGACGGCTAGCACAGATAGCACTCGAGTAGCTTTGTGCGAAATTCAAAACAAACAAACAAACCAAGACGTTAAAGCTTTGAAAATCTTAAAATCTAAAATAGCGTTTGTTAAATTATTTATTTTTACCTTGATGTATTCCTCGTCCAAGTAGCTGTTGGAAACAAGCTCAACATTAGCTTTCATGATATCAGATATCATACATATGGCGTCCAAACGATCCAGGAGACTGTATATTTTTTGGAATTTTAAAATAATTGATAACTCTTCCATCACTTGACGCAGTCCGTCAAATAATCTTTCCACCAGATGATAGTCAAGCTGGTAAAAAACAATAAACAAAATATATTTAAATTTTTGGACTTCAGGTTAAGCATAAATAAATTAGATAGACACCTATTGATAGACTACTGTTAAATAGTCAACTATAGAAACAAAACTGACCGAATAATCAGTGATTTTTTGCATATAAAAAACTGACCGAACATTTGTCGAGAAAATCTGTAGAAGAAGAATACCGAAGAAGCGTTTCAGAAAATGACAGAAAACCACAGCATTTCACTAGATAACGAAGTAGTCTCTTCGTTCACTTGAACATGTACCATGAGCTAAATAACGACCCCTATTAATTAATCAGACTATAATCTGGAATTTTCATGGAAGTGGCTATATGTCTTTCATAGCGCACCTAAATAGAATGTGTGAAGTCTTGAGTATGAGGCTAGGCCCAATACGATAATGACAAAATATATGTATTTCTCAACAAAACAGAACAACCCAGGGTAAGACAAGTACAATACAGAATAACACAAGCACAAAACATAATAACACAGGATGAGACGAGTACAACACAGAATAACACAGGACAAGACTAGTACAATATACAGTACACCCCTTCTAATTAGTGGGTTTAGGTATTTCAACCACACTCATTTCTAACAGGTGCATAAAATCAAGCATACTGACATGTAATCTCCATAGACAAACATTGGCAGTAAAATGGTTTATACCGAAGAGCTCAGTGACTTTCAACGTGGCACTGTCATAGGATGTCACCTTTCGAACAAGTTAGTTCATCAACATTTTGCCCTGCTAGAGCTGACCCGATCAACTGAAAGTACTGTTATTGTAAAGTGGAAACGTCAAGGAGCAACAACAGCTCAGCTACGAAGCGGTAGGCCACACAAGCTCACAAAACTGGACCACCGAGTGCTAAAGCGCGTAGCACGTAAAAACGTCTGTCCACAGTTGCAACACTCACCATCGAGTTTCAAACTGTCTTTGAAAGCAACGTCAGCACAAGAACTGTTCGTTGGTAGCTTCATGAAATGGGTTTCCATGGCCGAGTAGCCACAGACAAGCCTAAAATCACCATGAGCATTGCCAAGCATCAGCTGGAGTGGTATAAAGCACACCGCCATTGGACTCTCTAGCAGTGGAAACGCGTTCTTCGGAATGATAAATCACGCTTCACTATCTGGCAGTCTGAGGGACGAATCTGGGTTTGGCAGAAGGCAAGATAACGCTACCTGCCTGAATACATATGCCAACTGTAAAGTTTGGCGGAGGAGGAATAATTGTTTAGGGTTGTTTTTCATGTTTTGGGCTGGGCTCTTTAGTTCCGGTGAAGGAAAATCTTAATGCTTCAACATACAATGACATTTTGTGGCAACAGTTTGGGAAAGGCTCATTTTTGTTTCAGCACGCCAATATCTCCTGTGCACAAAGCGAGATCCATAGAGACTGTGCAGACCAGTCAAGTTCTTCTACACCAACCTCGGTAAACCATATCTCTATGGACCTCGCTTTGTGCACAGAACCGTGACCTTAACCCCATCGAACACCTTTCGGATGAATTGGAATGCCGACCGAGAGCCAGGCCTTCTCGCCCAACTTCAGTACTCAACCTCACTAATGCTCTTGTGGCTGAATAGGAGCGAATCACCGCAGCCATGTTCCAAAGTCAAGTGAAAAGTGGAAGAGTGGAAGATATTATAGCAAGAAAGCTGGACCAACTCCATATTAATGCCCACGGTTGTGGAATTAGATGTTCAACAAGCATATGTGGGTGTAATGGTCGGGTGTCCACATACTTATGGCCATGTAGTGTAGAATAATACAAGAATAATACAATATAGAACGACACAGGACAAGATTAGTAACATATAGAATAACACAAGACAAGACTAGTAAGATATAGAACAACACAAGGCAAGACTAGTAAGATATAGAACAACACAGGACAAGATTAGTAACACATAGAACAACACAAGACAGGACTAGTAAGATATAGAACAACACAAGGCAAGACTAGTAAGATATAGAACAACACAGGATAAGATTAGTAACATATAGAACAACACAAGACAAGACTAGTAAGATATAGAACAACACAAGACAAGACTAGTACAATACAGAACAATACAAAACAAGACTAGTACAATATAGAAGAACAGAAAACAAGACTAGTACAATACAGAACACAAAACAAGACTACTACAATACAGAACAACACAAGACAAGACTAGTACAATACAGAACAGCACAAGACAAGACTACTACAATATTCAATAACACAGGACAAGACTAGTACAATGCAGAATAACACAGAACAAGACTAGTACAATAAAGAAAAACACAGGACAAGACTAATACAATACAGAACATCACAGGATAAGACTAGTACAATACAGAATAACACAGGACAAGACTAGTACAATGCAGAATAACACAGGACAAGACTAGTACAATAAAGAAAAACACAGGACAAGACTAGTACAATACAGAACATCACAGGATAAGACTAGTACAATAAAGAAAAACACAGGACAAGACTAGTACAATAAAGAAAAACACAGGGCAAGACTAGTACAATACAGAACATTACAGGAAAAGACTAGTACAATACAGAAAAACAAAGTACAAGACTAGTACAATACAGAACATCACAGGATAAGACTAGTACAATATAGAATAACACAGGACAAAACTATTACAATTCAGAATAACACAGGACAAGACTAGTACAATACAAGAACATCACAGGATAAGACTAGTACAATAAAAGAAAAACACAGGACAATACTAGTACAATGCAGAATAACACAGGACAAGACTAGTACAATAAAAGAAAAAACACAGGGCAAGACTAATACAATACAGAACATCACAGGATAAGACTAGTACAATAAAGAAAAACACAGGGCAAGACTAGTACAATATAGGATAACACAGAATAGTACAAGTAAAGTATATAATAAGTATATTTAGATACAACAAAAAAAGACACAACTATTGCTATTGCGACAGAACAGTTTTATTGTTTGTTGATACCGTGTAAGAATATATGTTTCACACGAAATAATCCACATCTTTTTAATAAAAAAAATTAGTTAGTAATATATTACTGATAAAACAGAACTTATCGATGTAATAGTAAAATAGTATTTAGTGCTCCATTTGTCAAAGCAAAAGAAAACAAGTAACGTACAACGAAATTAGTCAAGACTTTGAACTTAAACACGGTTAAGGAAGGCTTATAAAAACAACAGCTAGAAGGCAAAATCGAATAATACAATACTAAGTAGAAAAATGAAAAAAAAGATTAGCATACAGACCTGCTGGGATAAGAAAATGTAGGTGTTTATTTTCGATGTATCAATAAACAAACGTTTTGTTCGTTTGAAGCTAAGCTTCGCAAAGGACTATCTGTGCTCTGCCCATACAATACAAAATAACAAATACAATACAGAATAACAAAATATAAGACAATTTCTTGTGTTGTATGATTCTTTGTTTGTAGTTTAGCACAAAGGACTACCTATGCTCTGCCCTACAATACAGAATAACAAAAGATAAGACAATTTCTTGTGTTGTATGATTGTTTGTTTGTAGTTTAGCACAAAGGACTACCTATGCTCTGCCCCTACAATACAGAATAACAAAAGATAAGACAATTTCTTGTGTTGTATGATTGTTTGTTTGTAGTTTAGCACAAAGGACTACCTATGCTCTGCCCCTACAATACAGAATAACAAAAGATAAGACAATTTCTTGTGTTGTATGATTGTTTGTTTGTAGTTTAGCACAAAGGACTACCTATGCTCTGCCCCTACAATACAGAATAACAAAAGATAAGACAATTTATTGTGTTGCATGATTCTTTGTTTGTAGTTAAGCACAAAGGACTACCTGTGCTCTGCCCCTATAATACAAAATAACAAATAAAATACAGAATAACAAAAGACAATTTATTGTGTTGCATGATTCTTTGTTTGTAGTTAAGCAAAAAGCAACACAAAGGGTTATCTGTGCTCTGCCCACCACAGGTATCAAAACTCGGTTTCTAGCGGTGTAACACTGGGGTCTTTGTAGTACATCCGTCGATATAACGCTGTGGGGTGGGTATAAACAAACGACTATTTAAATGTATGAAAATATAGAATTATGTTTGATTAGCACGATTTAAATAACATGGCGGTTATCAAGATAAATCATTTAACGCTTGTTGTAAGCGTAAAATGTAGTATTGTTAAAGCTAGAACGCACTA